>NC_140116.1:2634517-2729435 GCF_964237585.1 Gallinula chloropus
GAAGGAGGAGAAGGAGAAGAATGTTTCTTATTACTGCCTCTTCCTGCCTGGCTTCTCTCCACCACTCCCAGCTAATAAAGCATTTCCTATTGCTGAGCACACAGCCGCGGCCCGGCCGCCCTTCCTCCCGCACGCACCCGGCCCCAGCCCCATCCTGGTTGACCCCCCCACTTTGGGCTGCTCCTCCCACCCACCCCTGGCCTTTGCAGGGTGCTTTCCAGCCTTGTTTTCCCAGCTTGCTTTGGGTTACGATGGAATTTGGGGGGTTTACAGTGGAATTTGGGGGGGTTACAATGGAATTTGGGGGTTTATGTTGAAATTTGGGGGGTTACGTTGGAATTTGGGGGGGTTTCGATGGAGTTTGGGGGGGTTACGGTAGAATTTGGGTGGGTTACAGTGGAATTTTGGGGGGTTACAATGGAGTTTGCGGGGGTTACGTTGGAATTTGGGGGGGTTTCGATGGAGTTTGGGGGGGTTACGGTGGAATTTGGGGGTGTTCAATGGAATTTGGGGGGTTACGTTGGAATTTGGGGGGGTTCGATGGAGTTTGAGGGGGTTACGGTGGAATTTGGGGGTGTTCAATGGAATTTGGGGGAGTTAAAACGGAATTTGGGGGGTTACAATGGAATTTGGGGGGGTTGCAAGGGAATTTGGGGGTTTTCAATGGGATTTTGGGGCTTACATTGAAATCTGGGGAAGTTACATTGGAATTTGGGGGGTTACAGTGGAATTTGGGGGGGTTACAGTGGAGTTTGGGTCGTTACAATGGAGTTTGGGGGGTTACGTTGGAATTTGGGGGGGTTTCGATGGAGCTTGGGGGGGTTACGGTGGAATTTGGGGGTGTTCAATGGAATTTGGGGGAGTTAAAATGGAATTTGGGGGTTTACAATGGAATTTGGGGGGGTTGCAAGGGAATTTGGGGGTTTTCAATGGGATTTTGGGGCTTACATTGAAATCTGGGGAAGTTACATTGGAATTTGGGGGGTTACAGTGGAATTTGGGGGGGTTACAGTGGAGTTCGGGTCGTTACAATGGAATTTGGGGGGGTTTGATGGAGTTTGGGGGGGTTATGGTGGAATTTGGGGCTGTTCAATGGAATTTGGGGGAGTTAAAACGGAATTTGAGGGGTTACAATGGAATTTGGGGGGGTTGCAAGGGAATTTGGGGGTTTTCAATGGGATTTTGGGGCTTACATTGAAATTTGGGGAAGTTACATTGGAATTTGGGGGGTTACAGTGGAATTTGGGGGGGTTACAGTGGAGTTTGGGTCGTTACAATGGAGTTTGGGGGGTTACGTTGGAATTTGGGGGGGTTTCGATGGAGCTTGGGGGGGTTACGGTGGAATTTGGGGGTGTTCAATGGAATTTGGGGGAGTTAAAATGGAATTTGGGGGGTTACAATGGAATTTGGGGGGGTTGCAATGGAATTTGGGGGTTTTCAATGGGATTTTGGGGCTTACATTGAAATCTGGGGAAGTTACATTGGAATTTGGGGGGTTACAGTGGAATTTGGGGGGGTTACAGTGGAGTTCGGGTCGTTACAATGGAATTTGGGGGGGGTTGATGGAGTTTGGGGGGGTTATGGTGGAATTTGGGGCTGTTCAATGGAATTTGGGGGAGTTAAAACGGAATTTGAGGGGTTACAATGGAATTTGGGGGGGTTGCAAGGGAATTTGGGGGTTTTCAATGGGATTTTGGGGCTTACATTGAAATTTGGGGAAGTTACATTGGAATTTGGGGGGGTTACAATGGCATTTGGGGGGTTACAGTGAAATTTGGGGGAGTTACATTGGAATTTGGGGGGGTTACATTGGAATTTGGGGGGTTACAGTGGAATTTGGGGGAGTTACATTGGAATTTGGGGAAGTTACATTGGAATGTGGGGGGGTTACGTTGGAATTTGGGGGGTTTTGATGGAGTTTGGGGGGTTATGTTGGAATTTGGGGGGGTTTCGATGGAGTTTGGGGGTTGCAATGGAATTTAGGGAAGTTACAATGAATTTGGGGGAGTTACAATGGAATTTTGGGGGGTTATGTTGGAATTTGGGGGAGTTCAATGGAATTTTGGGGGGTTATGTTGGAATTTGGGGGGGTTTCAATGGAGTTTGGGGGGTTACAGTGGAATTTGGGGGGTTATGTTGGAATTTGGGTGGGTTTTGATGGAGTTTGGGGGGTTACAGTGGAATTTGGGGGGTTATGTTGGCATTTGGGGGGGTTACATTGGAATTTGGGGGGGTTACATTGGAATTTAGGGGGGTTCAATGGAATTTGGGGGAGTTCAATGGAATTTGAGGAGTTACAATGGAATTTAGGGGAGTTACAATGAATTTGGGGGGTTACAATGGAGTTTGGGGGGGTTACAATGAACTTGGGAGAGTTACAATGGAATTTGGGGGGGTACAGTGGAATTTGGGGGGGTTCATTGGAATTTGGGGGGGTACAGTGGAATTTGGGGGGGTTTCAATGGAATTTGGGGGGGTTACAGAGGAATTTGGGGGGGTTCAATGGAATTTGGGGGGGTTACAGTGGAATTTGGGGGGGATATAGTGGAATTTGGGGGGCCAAGTGTCTCCCTGGATATGGGGCTGGATGGGACCCTTCGGGGTGCTGTGCTGGAGGTTGGGGGGTGGTTTGTCCCTTGGGGGGGGTGTGTTATGGGGGCTCCCAAACGATCCCTCTGCAGAGGGGGTTTGCTTGGTGCCTCCCCCCCCCTCAGCCCCCCCCCCTCCCCAGCCCTCAGGATGGAGCTCCAGGCTGTTCCCACGGGGGGGGGGAGGGGCTGGGCACTTCCCCTTCCCCCCCCCAGGACACGTGGGGCTGCACTTCCCCTTTCTCCTCTTCAGGGCTGTTTTTTTTGGGGTGGGGGTGGAGGGGGGGGGTCACCCACCATCTCCACCCCCCTCCCACCCCCCCCCACCCCCATCCCTCACTCCAACCCCTCCCTCAGCTCCCAACCCCATGGGCAGGGGGATGCAGCCAGCAGCACCCACCTCACCCCAACCCCAACCAAAGCTCCTCATTTCCTTCCCCCTCCCCCCCATCCCACCACTGACCCCCCCTCCCAGTGCCTGGACACCCCCCTCCCAGTCCCTGGACCCCCCCCCCCAGTCCCTCTGGCTGCCTCTCCCCTGGTATCACTCAGGATCTCGGAAATCCCAACAAACAAGAAACACAAAACCAGGATAAACCAGGAGGGACCTTCACTGGTGACCTTGCCCAGTGCTGGGACTGGGAGGGAGGGATGGGAAATGGGCAGTTTCCATCAGATAGGAACTGGTCCCAGAGGAAACTGGTGCCTCCAGACACCTTATCACCACCAGCCATCTCTGGGATGGGACCCAGCCAGCCGCCCCTCCGGGGTTATTTTGGGATGGCTCTGAGGTCCAAGGGGGTGCAGGAGGGTGGTGGCACCCAGATTCCACCCTCACCCCCCCAGATAGGGTAGATTTGGGGTTTTTAATCCCCTTAAAAACTTTCAGGAGGGGATGGAAAACTTCCAGGTTCCTGATCTGGGGTGACTGGGAGGACTGGGAGGACTGGGAGGCCCAGGCAGGGCTGTGGGGAAGTGAATCCAGCCAGGGCTGGACTCTGAGCTGTGTCACCAGGCAGAGCAGACCCCACAGCACAGGGGGTGGGGGGGTCTCTGTGGGGGTGACACAGGGGTCTCTGTGGGGTGATCCCAGCCTTACTGGTACCAGATCCCACCCCCCCCCCAGTCTCAGCACTGGGCTGGGTGCCACCACCCTGGCAGCATCATGACTCACCCCACAACGTGACCCCCTCCCCCCAAAGCCAAGGGGGAGACTTTGTGTCACCTCCCCATCCAACCCAGAGCATCCAGCCGTCCCCATGGCAACAGAGGAGGATGAGGGGCTGGTGGGACCCCCCCCCCCCAGTTTCTCCCTCCCTCCCTCTCTCCCCCCACCCCATTCTGGGGGCCACGTGAAGGATGCTCCATGTGCCCCCCACCCCCTGCTCATCTGAGGAGCCTGGTGACAGCCAAGGGGGACACATAGGGGGGTGTCCTCCATCCTGCTGAGCATCCCACCCCCAACTCAGCCCTGAGGGCAGGGGAGGGGGTGGGGGGAAGAGATTTTACCCCCCCCCCCAAAAAAAAAAGCAGGGTGCAGGGATGGGAATGAGGGGTGCAAGCCTGTCCCTGGGGTTACCCACTGCTCTCAGCTGCTCTGGGTACTGGGTGCTCTCCTGGTGGGGGGGGGTCAAGCCCTGGGTGCTGGGGCTCCATGGGGGCTGCTGGGGGGGGTCCTGTGCCCCTCCCAGCACCCTGGGATGGGTCCAGGTTTGGGAAAATCTGGGGAGCACAACCTGGGGTCACCCAGGGGTTGTCTGGGCAGCTGTGGAGCTGGGTGGGGGGGTTGGGGGGGGTGTCCCCAATGGAGTGGGGGCCCCAAGGGGGTGCCCAGGGGTGTCCCCAGAAAGTGGTTTCCTTGGGATGGGCACCTCTGGGTGATGCTGGAGCACTAAAGCCCCCTGTGCCCTCCCCAGTGGGCAGCAGGATGGAGCCCCTGAGCCCTCCCCAACACCCCCAGTTTGGTTCCCACCCTGTGCCTGGGTCCTGGAGCTCCTGTTAACCCCCCTCTTGGGGATATGGACCCCCCACCCCACCCCTGAGCCTCAGTTTGTCCATCTGCACCCCACAGGACTGGGGATGTGAGTGTCACTGGGTGGGGACACACACACACACACAGAGGGGATGCCACCAGCCCCACCAGCATCCCTGAGCTTTAGTCCTTAAATTGATGCTGTTACCATGGCAACCACTCCGGTTTAATCCCAGATCACAGAGGCAAAAACCCAGAAAACAAGGGGAAAAAGGAGGAAAAAGGGAAATAAAGGGGAGAAAAAGGGAAGTAAAGGGGAAAAAGGGAAATAAAGGGGGAAAAGGGGAAAAAAGGGGGAAAAAGGGGGGAAAAAGGGAGGAAAAGGGGAAAAAGGGGGGAAAAGGGAGGAAAAAGGGGAAAAAGGGGGAAAAAGGGGGGAAAAAAGGAGGAAAAAAGGGGGAAAAGGATAAAAAAGGAAATGAAGAGCCCGTCCTGCTGCTGAGCTGCTCCCTGGCAGACTCACAGCCTGGGATCCAGAGGTGGGAGAGGATGAGGAGCTGGGTGAGGGACCCCAGGGGGGTGGGTATGTCCTCAGTATCCTCCTCCCTTGGGCATCCCTGTGCTGCTGGGGAGGGGGAAACCTCCCCCTGCCCATGCCAGGAAAACAAGAGGTGCAAGGGGCTATCTGGTGCCTCCACCCCAAGTCCTCCAGCCTTAGCACCTCTTCTTCCTCCCTCTCTTCTTCTTGGCCTGTCCCTTCTCCTCCTCAGCCGCCCTCTTCTCCTCCTTCAGCTCCTTGTACCTCCACTTGGGCAGCTGCAGCAGGTCCTTGTCCCCCCGGCGCTGCCTCCTCTCCCTGGAGCAAGGGGAGGAGCAGGAGGTCCTGCTCACCTTGATTTTGGGGACGGGCTCTCCAGGGAAGATGCTGTTGTTCCCCCTCCACAGCCTGAGGGGCAGGAAGCTCAGGAGACCCCCAGGCGCCCGGCGTTGGGGCAGGAGACGGATCTCGGAGACGGCTTGGCCGTTGCAAGGAGGGGTGGAGGTGGGTTCTGGAGCAGCACCTGGATCCCACACCTGATCCCCAAGGATCTCTGGCACGGCCAAGCGGCGTTTGCCCACCTCAGGGGGGCTGTCAGGGCAGAGGGTTTGGCAAGCGGTGGCCACGAAGGGGCTGGCCAGGGAGGTGGTCATCCTCACCATGTGGTCCATCACCCCCTCTTCCTCGGGGTCCCGGGGGAAGCTGAAGGTGAAGAGGGATCTGATCTTCTCTGAGAGCTTCTTCCCAGGGGATCTGGGGCTCAGGGCTTTGGCCACCAGCCCAGGCAGGGCTGGCCACTCGGGCCGGTAGCCGGTGCCGAACTGCTCGGCCCGGGGGCGTCTCAGGAGCCGCTGGATGCGCTGGGTGGTCTCGAAGCGGCCGGTGAAGGCTGCCCACTCCCTGGCTGTCTTGCCCTTGACGGGATCCACTGCTTGCAGGTCTGCTCCTGGACACACCCGGGGTGCAAAGACCATCAGCCACTGTGTCCTGCCCCAGAGCATCCTACCCCACATCTCACCCAGAGTATCCTACCATGGGATCCAATGACCATCAACTGCTGCATCCCACCCCAGAGCATCCCACCCCACATCCCACCCAGAGCATCCCACCCCAGAGCATCCTACCCCAGACCATCCCACCCCAGAGCATCCTACCCCACATCCCACCCCAGAGCATCCCACCCCAGAGCATCCTACCCCACATCCCACCCCAGAGCGTCCTACCCCACATCCCACCCCAGAGCATCCTACCCCAGAGCATCCTACCCCACATCCCACCCCAGAGCATCCCACCCCAGAGCATCCTACCCCAGGGTGCAAAGACCATCAGCTGCTGCATCCCACCCCAGAGCATCCAACCCCACATCCCACCCCAGAGCATCCTACCCCACATCCCACCCCAGAGCATCCTACCCCAGAGCATCCTACCCCACATCCCACCCCAGAGCATCCCACCCCAGAGCAACCTACCCCAGGGTGCAAAGACCATCAGCCACCACATCCCACCCCAGAGCATCCCACCCCAGAGCATCCTACCCCAGGGTGCAAAGACCATCAGCCACCACATCCCATCCCAGAGCATCCCACCCCAGAGCATCCTACCCCAGGGTGCAAAGACCATCAGCCACCACATCCCACCCCAGAGCATCCTACCCTGGGGTGCAGAGACCATCAGTCACCACATCCCACCCCAGAGCATCCCACCCCAGGGTGCAAAGACCCTCAACTGCTGCATCCCACCCCAGAGCATCCTACCTCACATCCCATCCAAGAGCATCCCACCCTGGGGTGCAGAGACCATCAACTGCTGCATCCCACCCCAGAGCATCCCACCCCAGAGCATCCCACCCCAGGGTGCAAAGACCCTCAACTGCCGCATCCCACCCCAGAGCATCCTACCCCAGGGTGCAAAAACACCATCAGCCACCACATCCCACCCCAGAGCATCCTCCCAACAGGTCCTAGTGCCACCCCCTCCCCCAAAAGCCATGTCCCTGGGGAGATGCTCACCAGCCAGCAGCAGGGCAGCCACACAGTCCTGCTGCCCCTGCACCGCAGCCTTCATCAGCGCCGTCAGGCCCCGGGGGTCCCTCTTGTCCACCTCCAGCCTGGGGTAGTAGTTGAGGAGGTAGTTGACGATGGTGATGTGTCCTGAAGAGCCAGGGAGAACCTGGGTTAGACTCAACGAGCCACAACTGACCATGCCTGGTGGTTGTGGTGGTCACACCCCACGAGGGACAGAGATGTGGACGGCTTGGAGGGGGTCAGGACACCTCCCAAAGCTTGGGTGGGCTCTGGCTTTGTCTGGCTTTGGGTTTGGCTGGGCAGGGAATGGTGCTGTCCCACCAGCTGCTTCAGCAGGGAATGAGGGAGAAGAGGCCCCAAGTGGGGACCAAAAGGAAAAGGACAGGGATAGAAGGTGACCCCACGGGGCAGAGGAGCAAGAGGGACCATCATGGTCATGGGTTTGGTCCCTCCAGGTGGCATTTGCTGGCTTGGAGCCCACGTGCTGGTGAATCTCTGTGGCTCATGGGGTTTTCTGGAGCACGTGGTGGCTCTGGCTCAGCTCCTGTAGGTCCCTCAGGGATTGGAAGAGGTTCAGAGGTCTCCCCAGAAGCAGCCTGCTCTTCTCCAAGCTGAACAACCCCAGCTCTCCCAGCCTGTCCAGCCCTTGGAGCATCCTCATGGTCTCTTCTGGCCCCACTCCAACAGCTCCACGTTCCCCTTGTGCCCCAGAGCTGGACCCAGCACTGCAGGGGGGTCTCCTTAGAGTGGAGCAGAGGGGGACAACCCCCTCTCTCCATCTGCTGCCCACACTCCTGGGGATGCAACCCAGGACACCCCCCCCACCCCCCCCCCCCACTTTTAAATGGCATTAAGATGGACCACACTCTTGGGTGGGCCCCCATGGGTGGGCTCCCATGGATGAGCTCCCATGGATGGGCTCCCATGGGTGGGCATGGGTGATCTCCCATGGGTGGTCTCCCATGGATGGGCATGGGTGGTCTCCCACAGATGGGCTCCCATGGGTGGGCTCCCATGGATGGGCTCCCATGGGTGGTCTCCTATGGGTGGCTTCCATGGGTGGGCTCCCATGGGTGGGCTCCCATGGATGGGCTCTCATGGGTGGGCATGGGTGGTCTCCCATGGGTGGTCTCCCATGGATGAGCTCCCATGGACGGGCTCCCACAGGTGGGCTCCCATGGATGGGCTCCCATGGATGGACTCCCATGGGTGGTCTCCCATGGATGGGCTCCCATGGATGGGCTCCCATGGATGGGCTCCCACGGGTGGGCTCCCATGGATGGGCTCCCATGGATGGACTCCCATGGGTGGTCTCCCATGGATGGGCTCCCATGGATGGGCTCCCATGGATGGGCTCCCACGGGTGGGCTCCCATGGATGGGCTCCCATGGGTGGGCTCCCATGGGTGGTCTCCCATGGGTGGGCTCCCATGGATGAGCTCCCATGGGTGGTCTTTCATGGATGGTCTCCCATGGGTGGGCTCCCATGGATGGGCTCCCATGGATGGGCTCCCATGGGTGGTCCCCCATGGGTGGTCTCCCATGGATGGTCTCCCATGGGTGGTCTCCCATGGATGGGCTCCCATGGATGGGCTCCCATGGGTGGGCTCCCATGGGTGGGCTCTCATGGGTGGGCATGGATGGGCTTCCATGGATGGGCTCCCATGGGTGGGCTCCCATGGGTGGGTTCCCATGGGTGGGCATGGGTGGTCTCCATGGATGGGCTCCCATGGATGGGCTCCTGTGTATGGGCTCCCATGGATGGGCTCCCATGGATGGGCTCCCATGGGTGGTCTCCCATGGATGGGCTCCCATGGGACCACCATCTCCCCAGCTGGCTCACTGCAGGGGTCTGGAGGAGAAGCTCCTCCCTTCTAGGGTGAGCCCAGCCCCTCCTTGCCGTGCCCACCTGCCTGGGCTGCCATCATGAGCGCCGTGTTCCCGTCCTTGTCCTGCTGGTTGACGTTGATGTAGGGGCACTTCTGCAGCAGGGGCACGATGTCCACGAAGCCCTTGGAGCAGGCCACCATCAGCCCGTTCTGACAGGGGACACACTCAGCACCAGGGTGCCACAGCACCTCCCTGAGCACCCCCACCCCCCACCCCAAACCAGCTGCTGAGGGTGAGATTCTCCTCCAAGGATTGGAGCAGCCCCAGGAGACACAGATCCCTCAGCAAACCCATCCCACCCAGCAGCCTTCCAACCTCCCTCCACACCTGCCTTAGCAACCAGCACCCTCCAGGATTATCCAGGCAAAGACCCTCAACTGCTGCATCCCACCCCAGAGAATCCTACCCTGGGATCCAAAGACCATGAACTGCTGCATCCCACCCCAGAGCATCCAACCCCACATCCCACCCCAGAGCATCCTACCCTGGGGTGCAAAGACCATCAGCCACCACATCCCACCTCAGAGCATCCCACCCCAGAGCATCCAACCCCACATCCCACCCCAGAGCATCCTACCCTACATCCCACCCCAGAGCATCCCACCCCAGAGCATCCTAACCTGGGGTGCAAAGACCATCAACTGCTGCATCCCACCCCAGAGCATCCCACCCCACATCCCACCCCAGAGCATCCTACCCCGGGGTGCAAAGACCATCAACCACCACATCCCACCCCAGAGGATCCTACCCAAGAGCATCCCACCCCAGAGCATCCTCCCCCAGGGTGCAAAGACCATCAGCCACCACATCCCACCCCAGAGCATCCCACCCCACATCCCACCCCAGAGCATCCAACCCCACATCCCACCCAGAGCATCCTACCCTGGGGTGCAGAAACCATCAGCTGCTGCATCCCACCCCAGAGCATCCCACCCAGAGCATCCTACCCCAGAGCATCCTACCCCAGAGTGTCCTACCCCACATCCCACCCAGAGCATCCTACCCTGGGGTTCAGAGACCATCAGCCACCACATCCCACCCAGAGCATCCTCCCCCAGGGTGCAAAGACCATCAGCCACCACATCCTACCCCAGAGCATCCCACCCCACATCCCACCCCAGAGCATCCCACCCCACATCCTACCCTAGAGCATCCTACCCCAGAGCATCCCACCCCAGAGCATCCTCCCCCAGGGTGCAAAGACCATCAGCCACCACATCCCACCCCAGAGCATCCCACCCCAGAGCATCCTACCCCACATCCCACCCCAGAACATCCCACTCCAGAGCATCCCACCCCACATCCCACCCCAGAGCATCCTACCCCAGAGCATCCCACCCCAGAGCATCCCACCCCAGAGCAACCTCCCCCAGGGTGCAAAGACCATCAGCCACCACATCCCACCCCAGAGCATCCCACCCCACATCCCACCCCAGAGCATCCTACCCCACATCCCACCCCGGAGCATCCCACCCCAGAGCATCCTACCCCACATTCCACCCCACATCCTACCCCAGAGCATCCTACCCCAGAGCATCCCACCCCAGAGCATCCCACCCCACATCCCACCCAGAGCATTCCACCCAGAGCATCCTACCCCAGAGCATCCTACCCCACATTCCACCCCACATCCTACCCCAGAGCATCCTACCCCAGAGCATCCCACCCCAGAGCATCCCACCCCACATCCCACCCAGAGCATCCCACCCAGAGCATCCTACCCCAGAGCATCCTACCCCACATCCTACCCCACGTCCCACCCCAGAGCATCCCACCCCACATCCCACCCCAGAGCATCCCACCTCACATCCCACCCAGAGCATCCCACCCAGAGCATCCTACCCCAGAGCATCCTACCCCACATCCTACCCCACGTCCCACCCCAGAGCATCCCACCCCACATCCCACCCAGAGCATCCTACCCCACATCCTACCCCAGAGCATCCTACCCCAGAGCATCCCGCCCCAGAGCATCCCACCCAGAGCATCCTACCCCACATCCCACCCCAGAGCATCCTCCCCTGGGGTGCAGAGCCCATCAGCCACCCATCAACCCAGGAGCTCTGTGCCCCTCAGGGAGCCCACCCAGCCGCTCACCCTCCCGTTGCTGTCCATCTCTGTGGCCTCTCTCCTGGTCACCCCGTGCTCCAGCCTCTCCAGCACCAGTTTGGCATCGTTCCTGGTGCAGCACTGGTAGAGGCTGAGCCCCCCAGCTCCTCCAGCCTCTGGGGACAGCTCGTAGCAAGGGTACACTGAGTCCTCAGAGAAAACACTGCTGGAGTCTGAGGGCTCTGAGTCTTCTTCCTCCTCCTCCTCCTCTTCCTCATAGTGCAGCTCTGGGTCAGAGGTGTCCAGGCTGGAACCTGGGGCTGCAGCATCTTCTCCTCCACCACAGGCATCTGTCATCAGCTTGGCCCCGAGCCCTACCTGGGGCCAGGAGCCTCTCCTGGGGTGGGTGGGTGGGGTGGGGGCACTCCAAAATGTTCACTCCCCCCTGTGTGGACATGGAGCTGGTGTGGGAACCTCACAGGGGGTCTCAGCACCCCTCTTGTCCCACCAAGCTCCAGCCCCATGGGGACATCTCCATCTCCCTGCCTGCCCAAGGTGGTCCTCACCCCAAGCCCCTTCCCAGCAGCAGGGATAGAGCAGCCTGGAGAGGGAAGGGGGGTGAGGGTCACCCCTGAGCTCCTGGAGCCCCAAGGAGCCCCTCAAACCCTGGAGCAGGGATGGACCAACCATCTCCCTTGGAAGCAGAAGCCACCCATCACCTGATGGGTGCCAGGGGCAGGAGGAAAAGCCACCTCCATGCTGTTCATCTCCCACCCCTCTTAGACCCCCACCCCCCCAAAAGAGGCTCCAGGGATGAGGGATGCTCTCCTGCCCAACCCCTGCTCTCCTCACCACCCCCCTGCTCCCCTCACCACCCTCCTACTCTCCTCACCACCCCCTTGATGTCCTCACCACCCCCCACTCTCCTCACCTTCCTCACCACCCCCCTGCTCTCCTCACCACCTCCTACTCTCCTCACCACCTCCTACTCTCCTCACCACCCCCCTGCTCTCCTCACCACCCCCCTGCTCTCCTCACCACCCCCCTGCTCTCCTCACCACCCCCCTGCTCTCCTCACCACCCCCCTGCTCTCCTCACCACCCCCCACTCTCCTCACCTTCCTCACCACCCCCCTGCTCTCCTCACCACCTCCTACTCTCCTCACCACCCCCCTGCTCTCCTCACCACCCCCCTGCTCTCCTCACCACCCCCCACTCTCCTCACCTTCCTCACCACCCCCCTGCTCTCCTCACCACCTCCTACTCTCCTCACCACCTCCTACTCTCCTCACCACCCCCCTGCTCTCCTCACCACCCCTCTGTTCTCCTCACCACCCTCCTTCTCTCCTCACCACCCCCCACTCTCCTCACCTTCCTCACCACCCCCCTGCTCTCCTCACCACCTCCTACTCTCCTCACCACCTCCTACTCACCTTCCTCACCACCCCCCTGCTCTCCTCACCACCCCCCTGCTCTCCTCACCACCTCCTACTCTCCTCACCACCCCCCTGCTCTCCTCACCACCCCCCTGCTCTCCTCACCACCCTCCTGCTCTCCTCACCACCCTCCTTCTCTCCTCACCACCCTCCTGCTCTCCTCACCACCTCCTACTCTCCTCACCACCCTCCTACTCTCCTCACCACCCCCCTGCTCTTACCTGGGGCTGCTCAGCCCTTCCCCACAGGTCCCTCTTTGGCCAGGCAGCATCACTGCTCCGATGAGGAAGGAAAATGCCCCAAGAGACTCTGGAAAACCCCCCAGTTCCCCTTTGGGGTGAGGAGGATCCTTGTGCTTTGGCTCTGGGATGATCTTTGGACACCAAAGCTGTGACCACCAGCACGTCCCTGTGGGCTCAGCCAGCCAAGGGTTCAGCCAAGGGACCTCTAATTTAAACCCTTGCTTAAAATGGCTCCATCCATCCCTCCTGAGCAGGATCAGGGGCTGCTTGGGCAGGATTTAGCATCTTGAGCTGCTGGGAGCCTTGAGGGGGGTATTTTTATCCTGCTCTCACCTCAGCTGGATGCTGCCACCTGAGCCATCAGCTCCTAGAAACCACCCCCGTGGCTCCCAGAGAAGGTAGAGCTGCTGCTTGGGCTGAGGGCACGGGGTAGAGATGCCTTTGGTCCCCCCCTTGTGAGGTGCCCCCCAACCCTCCCATCCTCTGGGCATCAGCATGTCAAAGCCCCATGGAGCTCAGGGGCTGCAGAAACCAGGCTCCTGAATCCCACATGGAATTTAGGATGCTCCCTCATCTTCACCTTTGAAGTTGTTGGGGTTTTTTTTTGGGGTGGGGCTTTTTTTTGGGTGATTTTTTTGTGGGTTTGGGGCTTGTTTCACATGTTTTCTGAGGTACAGGAACCAGCTGGGCTGTGGGATCTGGGAATCTGGGATGTGGGATGTGGGAAAAGGCACTTCCAGGCTCCAGGACAGCTCTTCCCATGGCAAAAAGACAGGGATTCTGTCCCAGAGCAGATGGGGGGAGGCCACGTCCTGTGTTTGAAGCATCCATGGAGGCAGAGTGCCAAAGGTCACCCGGCTTGCACCCTGGGACAGGGAATTATGGAGCAGATGAAGGATCCCAGCTGCTCCCTTTGTGCTCAGAGCATCCTGATGGGATCCCCATGCTGAACGTGAGATCCTGACCCTGAATATGAGATTCTGAGCCTGAACATGAGGATCCTGAGCCTGAACAGGAGGATCCTGAGCCAGAACATGAGATCCTGAGCCTGAACAGGAGGATCCTGAGCCTGAACGTGAGATCCTGAGCATGAACATGAGATCCCGAGCCTGAACTTGAGGATCCTGAGCCTGAACAGGAGGATCCTGATGTGAATCTGTGGATCCTGAGCCTGAACATGAGGATCTTGAGCCTGAACAGGAGGATCCTGAGCCTGAACAGGAGGATTCTGAGCCTGAACAGGAGGATCCTGAGCCAGAACATGAGATCCTGATCCTGAACATGAGGATCCTGAGCCTGAACATGAGATACTGAGCCTGAACGTGAGATCCTGAGCCTGAACGTGAGATCCTGAGCCTGAACATGAGGATCCTGAGCCTGAACATGAGATACTGAGCCTGAACATGAGATCCTGAGCCTGAACATGAGGATCCTGAGCCTGAACTTGAGGATCCTGAGCCTGAACGTGAGATCCTGAGCCTGAACGTGAGATCCTGAGCCTGAACATGAGGATCCTGAGCCTGAACGTGAGATCCTGAGCCTGAACGTGAGATACTGAGCCTGAACGTGAGATCCTGAGCCTGAACAGGGGATCCTGAGCCTGAACATGAGGATCCTGATGTGAATCTGTGGATCCTGATGCTGAACACAAGGATCCTGATGCTGAATGGGAGATCCTGAGCCTAAACATGAGATCCTGAGCCTGAACATGAGATCCTGAGCCTAAACATGAGATCCTGAGCCTGAACATGATGAGATGCTGAGCCTGAACATGAGGATCCTGACGTGAATCTGTGGATCCTGATCCTGAATGTGAGGAACCTGATCCTGAACGTGAGGATCCTGAGCCTGAATGTGGGATATTGACCCTGAACATGTGGATCCCAATGTGAACATGAGATCCTGATCCTGACTCTGAATGTGAGGATCCTGAGCCTGAACAAATGGATTCTGATGCTGAATGTGAGATCCTGAGCCAGAACATGGGGATCCTGAGCCTGAACATAAGGATCCTGAGCCTGAACACGAGGATCCTGAGCCTGAACATGGGGATCCTGATCCTGAATGTGAGATCCTGAGCCTGAACATGAGATCCTGAGCCAGAATATGAGGATCCTGAGCCTGAACATGAGGATTCTGAGCCAGAACATGGGGATCCTGAGCCTGAACGTGAGATCCTGAGCCTGAACATGAGATCCTGATGTGAACCTGAGGATCCTGATCCTGAATTTGAGGAACCTGATGCTGAATGTGAGGATCCTGATCCTGAACACAAGGATCCTGATGTGAACGTGAGGATCCTGATCCTGAATGTGAGGAACCTGGTCCTGAACACGAGGATCCTGATGTGAACCTGCGGATCCTGATTCTGAACCTGAGGATCCCAATCCTGAACCTGAGGATCCTGATATCAGTCTGTGGATCCTGATCCTGAATGTGAGGAACCTGGTCCTGAACCTGAGGATCCCAATCCTGAACCCGAGGATCCTGATCCTGAATGTGAGGAACCTGATCCTGAACCTGAGGATCCCAATCCTGAACCTGAGGACCCCTATCATGAACCTGAGGATCCCTATCCTGAACCTGAGGATCCTGATCCTGAACCTGAGGATCCCGATCCTGAACCTGAGGATCCCTATCCTGAACCTGCGGATCCTGATCCTGAACCTGAGGATCCCAATCCTGAACCTGAGGATCCCGATCCTGCCCGCGGGATCCCGATCCCAAACACTACACATCCAGAGCTGGCTCTGTGCTTGCACCATCCTCCCAAACTCTGGTGTCACCCCAGCTGTGCCCATCCCTCTTTGGGGCCAGGACCCTCTCCGAGCCCTTGGGCACCACACACAGCCGGGCTGCTCTGCCTGGGAAGGTTCTGGAAGCCGGTGATCCCACAGGAGAACCTCAGCAGCTCTGGATCCTCTATCACAGCCCCCCAAAACCCAACCCTTCCCCCCAGCTTTGGTGCTGAGCCCTGTGTTCCTGCCACCAGCGTGGCCATCACGGTGTCACCCTGGTGTGACACCTCTCTCCCCATCACCACCCTCCTTTATCTCGGGAGGGGGCTGGGAGCAGATTTAGGGCTTAGGGAGTTATTTGGGGAGCTCCAGGCTGTAATCTGCCTCCTGCCACAAGCAGGAGGCTCTGAGCAGGTTGCATAAGGTCTGGGGTGCCACCGTGTCACCCCGCTGGTCCCCAAAGGCTGCCTTTTTGGGAAGGGGGGGACACACGACAAGGGGGTTTCCCCCAGTACCGCCCAGTCCCTTAAGGCTGCTCCGCAAGCTGGGGTCGGGGAGGGCAGGGATGGGGGGTGATGGAGCACACGGGGGGGACCCCTCCGAGGGCTGTGCAACCCTACCGGCTGCCGCAAGGGGATGCCGGAGCCCCGCCGCACCGGCACCGGCAGCACCGGCAGCGGGGCAGCTCCGGACCGGGGGGGCAGCGCCGGTTCCCGGCCCCTCATCACACTGGGAAGCAGCTTGGGGCTTCTCGGGGTGGGGGTGGTGGGGGACAGCGGGCAGGGCGAGCTCCCGGCTTGGGGGTTCTTGAGGTTTGAAAAGGAGTTTGTGCGTGGATGTCATGGCCAAAGTCCCCACCTGGGGTGTCACAGCATCCTCCCGGGTGTCACAGCATCCTCCTGGGTGTCACAGCATCCTCACAGGTGTCACAGCATCCTCCTGGGTGTCACAGCATCCTCCCGGCTATCATGACACCCCCACAGACCCCCCAGATGTCATAGCAGCCTTCTAGATGTCATGTCATAGCATCCTCCCAGCCATCATCACATCCTCCCAGATCTCACAGCATCTTCCCAGATGTGGGAGCATCCTTCCAGATGTGACAGCATCCTCCTAGCTATCATGGCAACCCCCCCACACACACCCCCCAGATGTCATAGCAGCCTTTTGGATGTCAGGTCATAGCATCCTCCCAGCCATCATCCCATCCTCCTAGATGTGAGAGCATCCTTCCAGATGTGAGAGCATCCTTCCAGATGTGACAGCATCCTCCTGGCTATCATGGTACACCCCCCCACCTCGATGTCATAGCAGCCTTCCAGATGTCATAGCACCCTTTTGGATGTGATGGCATCCTCCCAGCCATCATCACATCCTTCCAGATGTGAGCATCCTCCCAGATGTGACAGCATCCTTCCAGATGTGACAGCATCCTTCCAGATGTGACAGCATCCTCCCAGCTATCATGGCACCCACCCCCCCCCCTAGATGCCATAGCACCCTTCCAGATGTCATAGCACCCTTCTGGATGTGAGACCATCCTCCCAGCCATCATCACATGCTCCCAGATGTGACAGCACCTTTCCAGATGTGACAGCATCCTCTCAGGCTTCGCTGTTACACACCTGAGCCTCACTGCCTCAGAACCTGTCCCTTAGGGACACCCTGGATAGAGGGACAGGGTGACAGGTGGGAACAGTCAAGGGGAGAAGGATGGCCCTGCCCGGAGCACCCGGCTGTTTCCCGCTGAGCAGGGACACACAGGGATGCGGTGACACGCGGGGATGGGGTGACACTCAGGGACATGGTGACACACAGCAACGTGGTGACATGCAGGGATATGGTGACATGTGGGGATGCAGTGACACGCGGGGACGGGGTGACACGCAGGGACACAGTGACACATGGACAGGCGGTGACACTCAGGGACATGGTGACACACAGGGATGTGGTGACACGCTGGGACGGGGTGACACAGGGGGACACGGTGACACTCAGGGACATGGTGACACAGGGGGATGTGGTGATACACGGGGACGTGGTGACACAGGGGGACGCAGTGACACGCAGGGACACTGTGGCACATGGGGACACAGTGACACATGGACACGCGGTGACACAGGGGGACACGGTGACACGCAGGGACACGGTGACACAGGGCGATGTGGTGACACGCAGGGATGTGGTGACACAGGGGGATGCGGTGATACACGGGGAAGTGGTGACACAGGGGGACACGGTGACACACTCCACAGCACATCCCCATCCAGCTGCAGCAGAACAGGGAAGGAGCCGGGTGCTGGTTTGGGGAGGGGGAAGGAGCTGGGTGCTGCTGTGGGGAGGGGAAGGAGCTGGGTGCTGCTGTGGGGAGGGGGAAGGAGCTGGGTGCTGGTTTGGGGAGGGGGAAGGAGCCGGGTGCTGCTGTGGGGAGGGGGAAGGAGCTGGGTGCTGGTTTGGGGAGGGGGAAGGAGCTGGGTGCTGCTGTGGGGAGGGGAAGGAGCTGGGTGCTGCTGTGGGGAGGGGGAAGGAGCTGGGTGCTGGTTTGGGGAGGGGGAAGGAGCCGGGTGCTGCTGTGGGGAGGGGGAAGGAGCTGGGTGCTGGTCTGGGGAGGGGGAAGGAGCTGGGTGCTGGTTTGGGGAGGGGGAAGGAGCCGGGTGCTGCTGTGGGGAGGGGGAAGGAGCTGGGTGCTGGTCTGGGGAGGGGGAAGGAGCCGGGTGCTGGTTTGGGGAAGGGGAAGGAGCTGGGTGCTGGTTTGGGGAGGGGGAAGGAGCTGGGTGCTGGTGTGGGGAGGGGGAAGGAGCCGGGTGCTGCTGTGGGGAGGGGGAAGGAGCTGGGTGCTGGTCTGGGGAGGGGGAAGGAGCCGGGTGCTGGTTTGGGGAGGGGGAAGGAGCTGGGTGCTGGTCTGGGGAGGGGGAAGGAGCCGGGTGCTGGTTTGGGGAGGGGGAAGGAGCCGGGTGCTGCTGTGGGGAGGGGGAAGGAGCTGGGTGCTGGTCTGGGGAGGGGGAAGGAGCCGGGTGCTGGTTTGGGGAAGGGGAAGGAGCTGGGTGCTGGTTTGGGGAGGGGGAAGGAGCTGGGTGCTGGTTTGGGGAGGGGAAAGGAGTTGGGTGCTGGTTTGGGGAGGGGAATGGAGCCGGGTGCTGGTTTGGGGAGGGGGAAGGAGCCGGGTGCTGCTGTGGGGCGGGTGCTGAGGTGCTGGGTGCCCCCCAGCCCTGCTCTCTGCTCCCACCCGGCTCGTAAATCAGTGGCTGGTGTCACCCTCCAAGGTGACAGGGCCAAGCCCGGGCAGGGTGCCGGCAGCCGGCAAAAACCCGGGGTCACACCGTGATTTACGAGCCCAGTGGCTCTGCCAGCCCCTCACAGTGTGTGTGTGTCCCCTCCCCACACCCCCTTCCCAGTAAAACCAGCAGCTGGCTGGAGCTCGGCAGCATCACCAAGGCGGGTGGGTGATCCGAGGGCGCAGGATCCCACCCGCTGCCAAACCATCCCCCTTGGGTGCTGCCTGCATCCCTTTCCCTCCCCCAAATCAGGGCCAAGGAATGTCACCCCCCTGCCACCAGCAAGGCCAGAGCAGTCTGGGTGTCTGTCTGTCCATCCCCCTCCGACAGACACCTCGGGGAGCTGCCTGCTGGGTTTGGGGTGGCACAGATAACAACCCCTCCTCACACCTCGTCCTGTACTGGGATGTCCCTGGGGGTGACACACGTTGAAGTGCCTGATCCAGCACGAGCTCCACCCACCCCAAGGGGGTTCACCAGGATCTCAGCAGGATCTCAGCAGGATGTCACCTGGATCTCACCAGGATCTCACCAGGGTCTCACCAGGTTCTCACCAGGATCTCACCAGGATCTCACCAGGGTCTCACCAGGATCTCACCAGGGTCTCACCAGGATTTCACCAGGATCTCAGCAAGATCTCAGCAGGATCTCACCAGGGACTCACCAGGGTCTCACCAGGATCTCACCAGGGTCTCACCAGGATCTCACCAGGATTTCACCAGGATCTCACCAGGGTCTCATCAGGATTTCACCAGGATCTCAGCAAGATCTCACCTGGATCTCACCAGGTTCTCACCAGGGTCTCACCAGGATCTCACCGGGATCTCACCAGGATCTCAGCAGGATCTCAGCAGGATCTCACCAGGGTCTCACCAGGGTCTCACCAGGATCTCACCAGGGTCTCACCAGGGTCTCACCAGGATTTCACCAGGATCTCAGCAAGATCTCACCAGGGTCTCACCAGGATCTCACCTGGATCTCACCAGGATTTCATCAGGGTCTCACCAGGTTCTCACCAGGGTCTCACCAGGATCTCACCAGGATCTCACCAGGGTCTCACCAGGGTCTCACCAGGATTTCACCAGGATCTCACCAGGATCTCACCATCATCTCAGCAAGATCTCAGCAGGATCTCACCAGGTTCTCACCTGGATCTCACCAGGATTTCACCAGGGTCTCACCAGGATTTCACCAGGATCTCACCAGGATTTCACCAGGATCTCAGCAAGATCTCACCAGGATCTCACCAGGGTCTCACCAGGGTCTCACCAGGATCTCACCAGGGTCTCACCAGGATTTCACCAAGATCTCAGCAGGATCTCACCTGGATCTCACCTGGATCTCACCAGGGTCTCACCAGGATCTCACCAGGATTTCACTGGGATCTCACCAGGATTTCATCAGGGTCTCACCAGGATTTCACCAGGATCTCACCAGGATTTACCCTGAATACATATTAAGCCCATAAAGCTCCTTATCCAAGGTGACAGGGATGCTCCCTCTCTCTCCAGGCAGCACCACAGCCCGCAGGCTGCCAGGGGATGGGAGGGAAACTCCTCTTCACCAGCAAAAAACCCACCCAAAATTAGGGAATATGACAGAATTCCAGCTTCCTTCCTTGGCACAGGGTCTCCCAAACCAGGAGCTGGCCCAGCCCAGCATCGCTACCCAGGAAGACAACTAAGGATGGGGGTGCTGATCCTGGATCACCCAGCTGATTGAATTACACCCAGCCAGCACAGGAGCCAGAGATCAATTTCAATTTCTTCTCCCCCCACACCCCCTCCCCAACCCCCCTTCTCCTTATTTTGGACCCTCAGGAGAGGGGAGATGAAAATCAGACTTGCTAATTCCCCCTCTGTAATTATCCCTAAAGAGAGCCGGTGCCTCGCGAGGGTCCCTGGGGGGGGGGGGGGGGGGAGGGGGCTGAGGGGTAATTTCAGGTTGCTTTTCGAGGCCCCTATGAAATTTGGAAGGAGGGGGAATTTCCCCCCTCCCCAATCCCATAATTGTATTGCTGGTGCTGCAGATGGTGCTGGCTCGGGGATAGTGGCTATAAAGAAGATGGATCGCGACGGCGTCGCTCCCTCGCCTCCGTGATGAGCGTGATCCATCAGCCCCTTTACAAGGCAGCGGGAGCTGGGACAATGAGGAATCACCCAGCAGGTAAAAAAGCCACCACATCCTCAGCCAGCATCCCTGCAGCCACGTGTTTTCCCAGCCCATCTTGGTTGGCATTGCATCCCTCAGCTTTTCCAACCCCTAAAAAAGGGGATTTAAACCAGGATCACCCACTAAAAGATGGATTTAAACCAGGAACATCCCCATCTTCAGCCAGCATCCACATTTTCCCAGCCCATCTTGGTTGTCATTGCATCCCTCAGCAATCCCCTATTATTATCCCTATTTTTATCCCCTAAAATAATGGATTTAAACCAGGATCACCCCTAAAAAATGGATTTAAACCAGGAATATCCCCATCCTCGGCCAGTATCCCTGCATCCACATGTTTTCCCAGCCCATCTTGGTTGTCATTGCATCCCTCAGCTTTCCCAACCCCTAAAATAAGGGATTTAAACCAGGATCACCCACTAAAAGATGGACTTAAACCAGGAACATCCCCATCTTCAGCCAGCATCCACATTTTCCCAGCCCATCTAGGTTGTCATCGCATCCCTCAGCAATCCCCTATTATTATCCCTATTTTTATCCCCTAAAATAATGGGATTTAAACCAGGATCACCCCTTAAAACATGGATTTAAACCAGGAATATCCCCATCCCCAGCCAGCATCCCTGCATCCACATGCTTTCCCAGCCCATCTTGGTTGTCATTGCATCCCTCAGCTTTCCCAGCCCCTAAAAAAAGGGATTTAAATCAGGATCACCCACTAAAAAATGGATTTAAAGAAGGTATACCCCTAAAAAGAGGGATTTAAACCAGGATCACCCCTAAAAAATGGATTTAAACCAGGAATATCCCCATCCCCAGCCAGCATCCCTGCATCCACATGCTTTCCCAGCCCATCTTGGTTGTCATTGCATCCCTCAGCTTTCCCAACCCCTAAAAAAGGGATTTAAACCAGGATCACCCTTAAAAGATGGATTTAAACCAGGATCACCCCTAAAAAAATGGATTTAAACCAGGAATATCCCCATCCTCAGCCAGTATCCCTGCATCCACATGTTTTCCCAGCCCATCTTGGTTGGCATTGCATCCCTCAGCTTTCCCAACCCCTAAAAAAAGGGATTTAAATCAGGATCACCCACTAAAAGATGGATTTATACCAGGAACATCCCCATCTTCAGCCAGCATCCACATTTTCCCAGCCCATCTTGGTTGTCATTGCATCCCTCAGCAATCCCCTATTATTATCCCTATTTTTATCCCCTAAAATAATGGGATTTAAACCAGGATCACCCCTAAAAGATGGATTTAAATCAGGGATATCCCCATCCCAAGTGAGAATCCCTGCAGCCATGTGTTTTCCCAGCCCATCTTGGTTGTCATTGCATCCCTCAGCTTTCCCAACCCTTAAAATAAGGGATTTAAACCAGGATCACCCCTAAAAGATGGATTTAAACAAGGATTACCTCTAGAAAAAGGGATTTAAACCAGGATCACCCCTAAAAAATGGATTTAAACCAGGAATATCCCCATCCTCAGCCAACATCCCTGCATCCACATGTTTTCCCAGCCCATCTTGGTTGTCATCGCATCCCTCAGCTTTCCCAACCCCTAAAATAATGGATTTAAACCAGGATCACCCCTCAAATAATGGATTTAAACCAGGAATAAGGTCCAGGGTGGCCATACAGGCGGTGAGGGGCTTGGAAATGGTCTGTATTTATATGTTCAGGGTAAAAAAACCCCTGTGATCCTTGGCAGACCCACTAAGGATCGATGCATGAGGCTGGGAAAACAGCTTTGGCATTAAAAGCCCATCATTCCTTGAGCTGGGATATCTCCTAGCACCCATCCTAGCACCCATCCTCTTCCTTACTGGGGTTTTCCAGCAGCTCTTTGGGATCTTCAGCTTCTGGGATTGGGAAATATGTTAAAAAAAAAACCAAATGAAGCTCCAAACATCCCCCATTTCCAAGGTGTTTAACCCAGCTGCACCGTGGTGTCCAGGTTTTGGAGCCCTGGGGAAAACTGAGGCCAGAGGAAACCCAGTAAGAGGGGGAACAGAGGAACTGGGACCCTTGGGTACCACCCAGAGCATCCCTGGAAGCCTGGATGGGAAGGGTGGAACACCCTGAGCTGGGTGATGGGATGCTCAGGGCTTGGAGCTGATTTACAAGATGTGACAAGGCCAAAAAATGATGGATGGGGCTGGGGGGGAGGGGGGGGGGGCAGGGGGGAGGGGGGTAACACCGCTCCCCAGCTGGGCTCTGGAGGGGAGAGTCATCCCCAGCCTATTTATCATCTCCCCCCAGGCCAACACCCCAGTGTCCAGCACGCTGGGTGGGTTAACCCTTTCCTGGGGGGTCCTGGGTGGAGGGGAAATTTGGCTGCCTGTATCCCAGTTGTGGAGAGAGGAGGAGTTTTTCCTGCCCCCAAAGCACCTATAAGTGTGTGGATACCACTGGTAATGGGCTCAGCAGACTGGTTCCCAGTTGGGAAACATCATCTTTACTCTTCTTCCAGATTTTTGAGGTTGGGGTGTTGCAGGGTGGGGTGGCTGAGGTCTCAGCAACTCATCACAGCAGTGAAGATGCTCAGTGGGGAAACTGAGCCCCAGTATTGCAGGGATCAGAGGTAACAGGGGGACAGCAGAACGCTGAGAAGGGCAGTTGGGGTCTCAGGGAACCCCCTTCATCCCCTCCTCTCTCCACCAAGGACCCCCGGGAGCTGCTCCCTCCCTCCCATCCTCCCTCCCTCCCTCCCTCCCTCCCACAGCTCCTTGGGCCTTATTAGATTTGGGTAAAATATTAGGGGAGGGTGTTTGGAAGGTTAATTAACACAAGGCAGATCAGCATGGGAACGGCCACTCCGGGTTTAGGCTGTGGAGGTGAAATCAAACCCACCCCAGCACGATGCACCCAGGACCACCCAGCACCTTGGACCAGCCAGCTGGGTCCCAGCGTGGTCCAATCCTTCCCCCTGCTGAGGGTGCAGCATCAGAGCATCCCTGGTGTGATGCTTCCTTGTTATCCTGGTCCTGTAGGTAGCAGGCATAGAGGGGAGCTGCTTCCTCAGTGGGGAAACTGAGGCACAGAGCTGAGCTGGGGGCTCTGCAAGGAGCCACTTCATCACCCTGTTTTGGGTGCTGCTTCTCATCCCACGTGAGCCCCTGAAGCCCCAAATAAACCCAAATTCAGCTCCTTTTGGGGGCACTTCAGGCAGCACGAAGGTTTTTCCTTCACCACGAGCTGCATCCACGAGGAAAATCCCACCCCAGGCAGTTTGGTGGTGGCCAGGTCTCCTCCAGCATCACCAGTTGGGACACCCTGGGTGGAGGGGGACAGAGGGAAGCCAAACCAGTGCCGTTTGGGGCTGTGATGCTCAGAGAGCCACGGGCATTTCTCCCACCTCCCCTTACCCCTGCGTGTCGGGGTGCAGCCGGTAACCCGACCCTCCCATTCCTGTCATGTTTTACATGTGGTTGGATTTTGTTTTGCCAACCTTTGCTTCCCCCAAAGGATGGAATGAAAGGGCCAGTGTGCCTCCAATTTATTGTGCCTCCCCAGAGCCCCACGGCTGCCGAAAAAGCAGATGCCTTCTGCTTAATCTGGCCTGTTGCTATGTAAACCTCCTCCCTGCTTTGATGTTCCCTATAAATACTCCATGTGTTTCCAATAAACTGGCATTTTTATCACTGGAGCTGTTAAAGGCAGATCTGTGGTAGATTTGTCCCTGGGCTCGGTCGGGGGTTCGCTGGGGATAACCTCCGTGCCCTCGTCAAGGGGCTCATTGTATCTGGGAATGGGGGGTCTGGGGATGGGAGGGGACATGGCTGCCTGTGTCCCCTCCTCCTGTGGAGATGGCACCTCTCCTGGGTCTGGTACAATGCTCCCAAGGGGACCGGATACTCATCCTGCATCACCCAGCTTGGGTGCTCATCCTGTATCATCCATCTTGGGTGCTCATCCTGTATCACCCATTATGGGTGCTGATCCTGCATCACCCAGCTTGGGTGCTCATCCTGTATCACCCATCTTGGGTACTCATCCTGCATCACCCAGTTTGGGTGCTCATCCTGTTATCACCCATTATGGGTGCTGATCCTGCATCACCCAGCTTGGGTGCTCATCCTGTTATCATCCAGCTTGGGTGCTCATCCTGCATCACCCAGCTTGGGTGCTGATCCTGTATCATCTATCTTGGGTACTCATCCTGCATCACCCAGCTTGGGTGCTCATCCTGTTATCACCCAGCTTGGGTGCTCATCCTGTATCACCCAGTTTGGGTGCTCATCCTGTTATCACCCATTATGGGTGCTCATCCTGCATCAACTGGGTTGGGTGCTCATTTCAATATGTAATATAAATTATCTATATTTCTATATATATTTCTCTCTCTCTAAATATATATATATATATAAAGAAATAAATAGATAAATAGGTAAATAGATAAATAAATATATATATATCCAGCTGAAGTGATGTGACAGCCAAAGGGTGCTCAGGGCGTGCAGCCCATGGGTCGCAGCCCAGAAGCCAGGACCTCCCTTCTTTCTGCTGCCACCAAGATGTTATGACAAGACCCACCTTACCCCCTCCCAAACACCTTTATCATCTCCCTGTGCCCCCCCCTCCCCGCCCTTTCTCTGCTATAAATCTCTGTCACCCCAGGATGGAGCACAACCCCCTCTGTCATGTTCACGGGTGGGTCCCTGTCCCCTGCAGCGGGTGCTTGTTGGTGATGCTGGCCCCACACAAGGCTTTTGGGGGTGCTCAGCCTGGACAGAGAGGGCCCTGGAGATACTGGTCACGTCTGCAGGAGGTGGCCTGGGGGGAGTGTGTCCCCACAGCCATGTGGGGACAAGGTCTGAGTGGGTCATTGGATGAGGAGAGGTCTGGCTCTTCCCAGAAGCTCTCCCCTAAGACGTCCTGCTTCAAACCCCTCTGGCCTCAGACACTCCCATGAAGACAGGGCTCCCACAGCTCTGCCTCACCCCCCTCCCTAATCTCCTGCATCCTCCTGCTGCTGCATCCCCCTGGGTGGGGGGGGGGGGGGCTTCTGCCCCACCAGCTCCAGCATCTCCATCCTGGATGGACCACAGGCATGACGCTGAGCTCCCTAATCAAACCCCAGCAGCAACTGGGCGACCAGTGTGGGGGCACCTCTGCCCCGTTGGGAAACAGGGGGAGGGGATACTGGAAGGCTGCTATTTTTTTTTGTTTAAAAATCCCTGTTTCGGCCTGAAACGTGGTGTCAGGAGCCTGGCTGATATATGCCCCCCAAAAAAGGGGTGGGCAGCGGCTGTATTCTTTATTTTGACAGGGCAATGAAAGTGTTATGTAGTCGTGACGCCTCCCCGCTGCTCCACCTCCCCCCCTCATCCTTTATCAACCTGAAAGAGCCTGGGGGACCCTATTTATAACCTAACCCGAATTGGGCGATGCATGGGGAAGGGGCCACAAAGAGCTGTGATTTATGAAGGCCGAAAAAAAACACAATGCAGACCCTCCACGCTCTCCCCTGATCCGGAGGGGACACCCCTTCACCCACCCCAGCACTGTAGGGAGGGTGTTTAAAATCCACCCCCCAGCCCCCACACAGGTCCCAGCTTGGTTTGCAGCAGCCCCTCTGCTTGGTTTTGGGGTTGAGATGGGGAGTCCGAGCTTCCCAGGCACCTGATAGCCCCTCCCTGGGGACTATAGATGATATATGGGCCTGGGCTTGGCCCATCAGGGTGGGCTGAGCACCCTGAAGAGGGGGGTTTGGACCCCCCAATTGTCTCCCTGCACACCTAGAGGCGCCGCTCACCTCTCTAAAATGACTTAACAGCTTTTAAATTAATGACTTGGGTACAAAGTGCTCACTGCTGGCCCATCAGATTGCGAAGGCCCTCGTTAACAGCGTGGGGGAAGGGGAGGGATGGCAGGGAAGCTCATCCCTCCAAGGTCAAACCGCTTCCATTCCTCAGCCCCCCCCCTGCTTTTCTAATAACACTGTCAGTGAGCAGCTTCCAAGGGGAAGGAAACTTGCTGTCCAGCTCATGTGTGGACATCCACAGGGGTGGGGGGTTTTTTTTGGGGAGGGGGGGGGCTGCATGCTTCGCCGGGCCTAGTTGAAGGCCTCAAACCCGCCGCCATCACTTAATTAAGCTTCTCACTAGCTTTTCCTGGCTGTGAGGAGGTGAGAGGAGAGCACCCAAGCTCCCCATCACCACGCCAGGTTTGGGGGGTGCCACCCACCCTCCTGTACCCCAGCGTTTCCCCTTCCCCCCCCCCACCCCCTTTATCAGGCAGTGGGCAGAGTGGTAACGCATGTCCATGGGCCTCCTGCAGGCCCCGTACGTGGACCAGGTTATTGCTGACGACACCTGGATTTGGCACTGGGAATTCCTCCCTTCCAAGCTGGGACACGTTGATGGCTGAAGCAACCCAGGAGGGGGTTGACTTTCCCTGTCTAATTACTGCCAGATCACTCGGCCCCAGCCCCAAGCACCCTGGGGACATGGCAGCACACATGGGGATCTGGGAAGGGCCGGGCTGCTGGGGCTCTCCCAGGCTTCATCCCACCCTCATCCCAGCTTCTCCCACAACCCAGTTCTGCTGGGAAAGATCCTGAATTAGCTAATTAGCAATTCCCAGTGTGGAAGCATCCAGGAGCGAGCGCTCAGTGTTTCATTACGGATGCTCTACCTCCTCCATCTGGGGATCACCATCCACCAGGGTCGTTCCATAAGCTCCCTGCTCCCAGCACAACCTTCCCCCCCCTTCTCTCTCCCCGTGCCAAAGAGCTTAACGAGGGTGTTCCTTCTATCTTAACTAATTTATTCTCGTATACATGGAGGTCAGCCAGGGTGCAGCGCGCTGCAAGCCGAGTGAGAAAAGCTCTTGACAAGAGAGATCTCGCTCTGCTTTCCATCAAGCACCAGCCCTGACGCCATCCATGCTTCATGCTGGTGCAGCATCTCCCTGGGTGAGGATCCACTGGGGAATGATGCTGGGCCACGGCTGGGTTACAGAGAGGTTTGGGTGAGCAGAGCCATGGGCGCAGGCAGGATGCTCGTGCTGGTTTCTGGGCTGTGGTGAGCCAAGGCATAACTGGGACTGCCTGGAGCTGGGTGTAGGGAGGGGTGGGAAGGGGGGAGAATATAGTAGTAAAGAGATTTTTACGAGGCAGCTGCTTGCAGGGGCTTGTTGTGGGTAAAGCAGATCCAGGTGCTGCACCCAACCAAGCGTGACAAACAGCAGGAGAGAAAAGAAGGGCTGTGGGGAAGGGAGGGAGCTGCTGTGGTCACCCGGCTTTTATGGGGTGGGGAGAGGGGCAACCAACAGCCACGTCTTGTGTCCCCCCAGATGTGGGATGAGAGGAGCCAAACTGAGAGGTGGGATGTGGCTGCATGGACCTGGGGATGTGAGGAAGTGATGGAGCTGCTGGGGTTCAGCTGCTCCGCGCCGGCACGTTCCTCCCTCCCCTTTCACACATTCGTACGGGGCGGGTTTGACCCCACTTGGCCTTGTTGTCCAGAAGAGATGCTCAAGGTCCTGTGGATATACCCCCACCCCAGCATTCCAGCTCCATGGAGCAGGCATGTGGCTTCTTCTTGGTTTGAGGAGCTGGATGAAGCTGGGTTGGACAGCCAACGCCACCCCATCCTGGGTGTTGGACCAGTGGTCGCCTCTTCTCAGCCCTCTTCTCCTTCCACCATGGCTTCAGCTCAAAAGAAAGGCTTCACCTCAATGGATTCATGAGTGGGAAGGACCCAATCTGGACTTCCATAAGCCTGGAAATACTCATACTTTGTTGGTGCTTTGTCCTAAATTCAAGCCAGATTGGTACTAGTCTAAACCTACCCTTGACCCATCTTCCAAAACCAAACCAACTTTGAGACCCAGAGCTGCAGAATCTTCAGATTTAGGACTTTCTTCATCAAAAAAAACCCTCTTCTTCCCTGCTTTCTGAGTGTCTACCACATCCACCCTGTGTTTGAAGCCCTGCTCTCTAACCCAAAGTCAAGGGGTTCCTCAGTGAAGACACTCCAAATGCCTGTAACAACACCCGCCCGGAGTTCATGTTTCATCGCACGTTGATTTATCATCCTTTGAGTTAATTATTGACCTTAGCTTTGCCTTGGTCAATATTTACCTCCCCAGGTCAATAAATCTTGACGTTCACCTCAACAGAAGTCGATATCTCCTTAGTGTTTATCTATTCCTTCTGTTGCTAATTTTGCTTGAAAGCTTTTATTTATAATTATAAAGCTCGCTTGGTGCTCAGAGAGGAGAGACCTTTGTGGATCCACCTTGGACAAGGCTTTTGCTTCTCTACCATGGCTCCCATGGGATGTTATGGACACAAACTGTGGGTGGCATCTTCCCAGGACACCTGGCTGATGAGACCTGGCTGGTTTTCAACTGTCAGTAACGTTCCTGATGGGGCTGACAGCTGGATGCTGAGATGACCAACGTGTTCCTGCCAGATGGGCTTGGAGCTGCTCAAGCATCAGGGTGGGAGGAAGAAGGACCACAGCCCATCTTTAAATATTGGTGGGAAGAGAGGGCAGATCTTGGGGTCAAGCATCCCCGTTGTGCCTGGTCCTTGAGCTTCACGGGCAGCTTGTGACCACACTCCTAAGGCAGGAGACTCATCTGGGATAGGGATGGATGAGGGAGTCACAATCTTAAAGACACTATTTCCATGCTCTGCACAATGTTCTCCTCTGAGTACAGCAGGACCAGCATCCAAATCCCATCTGCAGGGAGCAGCAAGGGCAGGAGCGCCCCATTGTACCCCCAGTTTTGGTCACCATGGGGGTCCAGGAGCCCTCCCAGGTGATGTCACTGCCCCAAGAGCCTACCCTTGTCACTTCTTTCCATTACATGGAATTAGATTAATTGCTGATGCCTCTATGTGCCCCCCACCCCCTCCTTTTGATTGCCCCATGACAAAGATTAATTGGAGCTGCTATGGGTGTGGGGGAAGCACTTTCAATGTGGTTGATGGGGGGACCCCCAAATGCCTCCTGTGTCCTCTGGTGGTGCCATGGCTGAGCATCCTGGCCACCATCAGCAGAAAAGACCCCAAATCCATGGAGACACAAAGCATTGACCTGCAGATCCTTCCTGGGGAGGGTGGGGTGGCCCTGGCACAGGGTGCCCGGAGAAGATGGGGCTGCCCTGGGATCCCTGGCAGGGTTCAAGGCTGGGTTGGATGGGGTTTGGGGCACACTGGGCTGGTTGGGGGGGGGGTGTTCCTGTCCACAGGGGGTTTGAGCTAGGTGATATTTAAGGTACCTTCTAACCCAACCCAGTGTGGGGCTGTGTGGTTCTCTGGAGCCAGGGGAAACCTCTGATAAACTCAGAGCTCGTTTGCCTTACGATCATCCAACTAAATCTCTGCTCCTCCCCTCCCATTGCACATCCCCGGGACCCCCTGACATAATCCCTAATCCCTCTCCCCCCTGTGAGGAGGAGCAGGGAAGGGAGAGGAGGGGGGGGGGGAAATAACCCCCCCATCTCCACGCTCCCTCCTCGAACTTTTAATATTTTAATTGAGTGAATTGACCTGGAGTAGTCCATTGAACTCTGCCTGACCTTTTAAATAACAGGTCAAGGATTTAGCTTTGCAGCCCTGACCTCCCCCCTTATCTGCTAATACTGCTCCTCTCTCAATTAGCTGCCAGGTCCTTCCCCCCCCCCCCCCCCCCCCCAATCTCACCCCAACCCTGACCCGCTTGAGTTGGGACCACTTGGCAGGCGTCAGCGTGGCTTCTTTCCACACATGAGTGGGTAACACCTCCAAAATGGAGAGTATTGATGCTCTCTTGGGGTTTGCAGGCATCATCCCACGGTGGGAGACTTCTTCAGGGACTGGGATGTCCACCAGCAGCCAAAGAAACTTACAATTAATTACGATTAATTACAATTCCAAGGTTGGAAAAGAGCTTTAAGATCATCAAGTCCATCCATTCCCATCCTGTGCTGAAAGTTCTGATCTACCCTTCTTCTAAACACACCCAGGGATGGTGACTCAACTTCATCCTCATCTTTTACTGGCAGAGGAAGAAGTGAAGCTGGAGCTCCTCTGAGGGCCCTGCAGCAGCTCCAGCCTTGGCAGCCACGTTGAGGAGACTGAAAGGCTCCTGTCCTCATGTCCCCAGACATTAAAAGGTCATCGGGAGGAAGAGCTCGAGCTCCCACCTGCCCCTGGTGAACCCCTTCAGACCAGCTCGAGCTCCCACCTGCCCCTGGTGAACCCCTTTGGCCCAGCTCGAGCTCCCAGGCCCTGGAAGGATGGTGGTGGAAGGCGTTTACTAGGCTGGTCCTGAGTGCTGTAGATGAGACGTGTTGGTGTCACCATGCCTGGCACAGGCCACCCACCAGCTCGAGCAAGAGCCACCATGCCAGCCGCTCCCGCCGGTCCCTCACGCTCTGCCAACAGCTCTCTCCCAGCTCCAGGAGACCGACTCATGTCTAAATGAACCATGGAGGGGGGGTTAAACCTTCCCCTAAACTTCTTAGAGGTTCCTCAGGCCGTCCATGGCCTCTCCCATCCCACACCTTGTCCATCATGGCCTGTTCCTTCCCGGGGGAGCATCCAAGGGGGGATCCCAGTGAACGAAGGCCGAGCTTTAGAAACCTCTGCTCAGCCCAATTTTAATCTCAGCTTAGAGAGCAGCCCCAGCTTACCCAGCCCTGTTAAATTAGCAGCGGGCTCTGCATTCCAGGGTATAAATATCTGCCATTGTAGCGCTGAGGAATGCAGGCCCAGGCTAAAATTAAAGAGCTGGGCCCGAGGCAGCTCGGGTTACCAGAAACAAGACTCCATTGTGCTCCCGTTGGGCCTTCCAGCCTTGGGAGCTGGCTGCTGGTGTTTGCCAAACCCTCCTGGGTTAAATGTGAGGGGCAAACTGGCCTTTAATTACAATGTTTTGATACCTATCTTAAGTTTAAGTCATCAGCTGCCCCCCACCCCAACCCGTCCTGGCTTCCGTGACAGCGGCTGCTCCAAGGGCTGGGTGTAATGGTACAGGATGCTCTGGAGTTTTGAGCTGTTTTCCATCATCTCCACGGGATGCTCTAGTGTCTCATCCCCTTCCCCTGCCCCAGCTCTTAAATTTAAAGTCATCATTGTCCCCCCAGCCCTGTGACAGCGGCTGCTCTGAGGGCAGGGTGCTGGATACAGGATGCTCCGGAGTTTTGTGGTGTTGTGGGATGCTCCAGCATCCCATCCCCTTCCTTTTGCCTCTGTCTCTTTAAACATGAGGGGCAAACTGGCCTTTAATTACAACATTTTGATACCTATCTTAAGTTTAAGTCATCAGCTGCCCCCCAATCCTGGCCTGGCTTCCGTGATGGCAGCTGCTCCGAGGGCTGGGTGTAATGGTACAGGATGCTCTGGAGTTTTGAGGTGTTTTCCATCATCTCCATGGGATGCTCTAGTGTCTCATCCCCTTCCCCTGCCCCAGCTCTTAAATTTAAAGTCATCATTGTCCCCCCAGCCCTGTGACAGCGGCTGCTCTGAGGGCAGGGTGCTGGGTACAGGATGCTCTGGAGTTTTGTGGTGTTGTGGGATGCTCCAGCATCCCATCCCCTTCCTCCTGCCTCTCTCTCATTAAGCTCATGCTTAAATAAAGCCCCTCTGAGAGCCAGAGGACCACACTCTGAGCCCCCCTATCCATGTGCTTGGCCCCATCCCCAAAGGCAGCCGTTGCTGGACGCCGCTCCGCTCTGTTTAACACACAGAGATGCTCAGCTGATGTTTACTGGCAATGGGGCCACTCAAGCAGAGGAATTTCTGGCCCCTGGGAAGGAACCCAACAGCCCAACAAACCCCAGAGTGGAGGGAATTAGTGTCTCTCCTGATTTTTTAAGTGATACAGGGAAAATGGGACAGGGTGGGATGGTGCTGAGGTCACATCAGGGATGCACAGTGGTGGTTTGACCTCCCTGGGGTTCCCTGTGAGACCTGAACCCACCAGAACAATCACAGAATCACAAGGTTGGAGAATACCTTTAAGATCATAGAATCCCAGCCTGGTTTGGGTTGGATCCCCAAGGATCACAGAGCTCCAACCCCCTGCCACAGGCAGAGACACCAACCTCCAGGCCTGGAGCTACACAAGGTTGCCCAGGGCCCCATCCAACCTTGAACACCCCCAAGGATGGGGCATCCTCCCCCTCTCTGGGCAGCCAGACATCATCAAGTCCAACCTGGGAACTCTCCCTATTCTCTCTTTGGATCCAAATATATCCTTGTCTATCCATGAGGAATGGGGCTGGAAAGCTGGATGGGAGTTGGGTGGGTGAATGGTGCAGGAAAATGTCAGTTTTTCCTTGTGATTTCCTGGGTTTCTCCACAATTTTGGGTCTGGATGCTGGTGAGGGGGGTTGGTGCCCAGTGTTACATCCCTGTGCCTCAGTTCTTCACTCCCAGCTCCTACTTCCAAGCAGCGTCCGCGGGACGTGCTGCTGGCTGGGATGCTGGAAGGGGCCCTGGGATGGGACAAGCTGGGATGAGCTTGGGGCCCATCTAGAGTCCTGTGTCCAGATCTGGGGCTCCCAATACAAGAAAGATGTGGGGCTGGTGGAGAGGGGTCAGAGGAGGGACATGGGGGTGATTAGAGTGGCTGGAGCAGTTCCTCTATGGGGAGAGGCTGAGGGAGCTGGGCTGGGTCAGCCTGGAGAAGAGAAGGCTGTGGGGGGACCTCACTGCAGCCCCCCAGTCCCTGAAGGGACCCCAGGAACAGGAGGGGAATGGGCTTGTTAAAGGGCAGAGACTGGCAGGACAAGGGGCTGGGGTGAAGCTGGAGGAGGGAAGGGGGAGAGGAGAGATTGGGGGGAAGTTCTTTGCAGAGAGAGTGGTGAGGGGCTGGAAGGGGCTGCCCAGAGAGGGGGTGGGTGCCCCATCCATCCCTGGGGGTGTCCAAGGCCACGTTGGATGGGCCCTGGGCAACCTTGTGTAGCTCCAGGCCTGGAGGTTGGTGTCCCTGCCTGTGGCAGGGGGGTTGGAGCTCTGTGACCCTTGGGGTCCCTTCCAACCCAAACCAGGCTGGGATTCTATGAGATTGAACAAAACCAGGGATTCATCTCACCTCTGGCCCCAAATCCCTTGTCAGCTGCTTGGTTGGAGCTGCCACAGCCCCGGTGAAGTCGGATCCCCCTTGGAGAAAGGCTCCAGCTGGTCCCTTTTTGAAACCCATCCCGCTTTGGTTGAGGTTTTGGACCTGGAGAAACCCCAGAAGCCTCAGTAAAATCTGGAGCCGCTTCCTGTTGCCATCACTGTGTCCCCTGAGCAATCAATTTATGGCCCCTAAAGCTCCTCTAAGTGGATTTAACCTCCTCTCCAGATAAATCTTTCCCCTTTGTGCTGCAGAGCTTGGAAAAAGCAGGAAATCAGCTGAAGCTCTGGGCATTCAGCTGCCCCTGGTCCTTCCCTTCCCTCTGGGGAGAAGGGGAAGGGAACTGAGGCAGCTCCAGCTCTCCCTGGAGAGGAGGAGCTGGGTATATTTGGGGATGGGGATTCAGCCCCTCAGCTGCATCCCCCAACATCAACAGCCCCATGGCTGTGCTGGCTCCGTGCTGGTGGCTCATCCCTAAATCATTCTCAGGCTCACAGGGCTTTTTTTAGGATGAATGGGGGTTGGTTTGCCCCCCCTCCTGGGGTGGGATCTATCTCAGGGGCTGAATTATGGTTTTCCTTATACAAATGGGCTGGGAAAAGAGCTCCTGGCAGCCCTCTCCCTGCTCCCCTCTGCCTTGCAGGAGAGATAAGACCCTCCTTGGGGTGGGTTGGGATCCTGGAGCCGCTGTGTTTATCCCCCTGGAGCCGCTGGAAGTAAATAAAGCTGCTTAATGGACCCTCTGCCCTCTCTGTCTTTGCCTGGTCCAGTGTGGGAAGGGTCCCCTGTGCTGGGGGGGGGTTGATGCTCTGGGGTGCCAGATTTGCTTCCCCTTCAGCAGAGGGAGGCTTGGAGATCCTGAACCTCTGGGTTCAGCTGCTCCTGCTCATTCCCTTCCCTCTGGGGAGAAGGAGAAGGGAACTGAGGCAGCTCCAGCTCTCCCTGGGTTTAATTGGGAGTGGGAGTGGGGATGCTCAGGGTGGGGGACGCTCCCCAGCCGCCGGCAGCGCAGCCCCCCAGGCTCCAGAGTCTTCTGCTTTGTGCTGGGCTGGGAAAGAAAAAAAAAAGCCCTATTAGCTCCACGGGTTTTAAGCACAACCAGATGTGGGAGATGAAGCTGTTAAACTCCTTTTGTGCTCTGGGGAGGGATCAGGGGGAGGGGGGGACGGGGGGTGGCTGCCCCGTGCCCCTTTACTGAAACCAGAGGCTTCGCTGTGGTGCTGGGAGGGGATGGAGCCGCTCGGGTGTTCCCCATGTGCCAGCTCAAGGAGCTGCTGGAACTAAGCCTAAAGCTTGAGCCAGGAGCTCCTTCCTTCCTCAATCCCTTCTTCTTCCCCAGCATCATCTCCTCTTTGCAAACAGGAGACTCCAAGAAGCTCCTGGAAGCTGAGGGGCTTTGCTTTTCCAAACCCACACCCTCATCCCTATCAGGAGCTGGTGTCCCACTGATCTCATCACCAGGGGAGCAGGTATCCCTAAATCCCAGGAGAGTGAGGATCCAGCTGCTAATAAATCAGGAGCCCTCTGTGATTTTATGTAACATTAATAAATCAGACAAATGGAAATAGCTCCAGCCTTGTGAGGTGTAAATCAACCCCCCACCCCGGCACGGCGCTTTAAGCTCATCTGTGGATTGGTGGTTGTCTGGCTAGAGAGGGGAGCTGGGGGCCTGGGAAGATTTTTAAGGACCACTGTGGTGTAACATCTCCCTGGGCAGAGTCCCAGCTCCTTCTCCCATCCCTTCCCAGTTTGCCAGAAGTGGCTCCTGGGGAGCTGGGAGATGGAAGGTGTGAAGTCAGTGGGATCAGGTCACCGTTCTCCTGCTCTTGGGGTGCCATGTGCCCCATCCCAGGGAGCTTTAAGGACCCTCCAAAAGCATCACTGGCCAGATTACAAAGCACCCATTGGACCTGCTTCCAAAAAAACACCCCCCTCACCCTTCCCTGCCCTTCCCTGTGACTCCCAAGGGCTCAAGGTGGTGATGCTCCCGCTCCACTGCCAGCACGGTGCCGGATCTGGCAAAGCAAGGACCCTGCTCCAGGCACAGCAGCAACCCCAGGCCAGTGTTGGCATCACACCCAGGGGCTGTTAGCAATTCCCAGCCAGGTTTTGATTTCCAGGCTCCTCATCCCTGCCCAGAAAGGTCCCTCAGGGTTTTGGGGTGGGTGCCATGAGCATTAATACAGGGTTAGGACCTGTCCCCATCCTCACTGCTTTGGTAGGCCGTGGTTTAACCCTTCCTGGCCTCATTTTCCCCATCTTCCCACTGGAAACAACATTCATCCCAAGGGCACCAGCTCCAGGAGCTGCTGTTTGCAGTTAGACCTGTGCCCTGTGACTGGTTATACTGGGACCACTGATATTCGCAGGCTTGATGCTCCCAGCTGGACCGAGCTGGGGTGGAGTGGGGTGGGGGGGAAGGGGGGATGTTGTGGGATGCTTTTTGGAGGTTCCACGTGTTCCCCAGCTCCTGGGGGTGTGAAGAGTTAAGTGCTTGGCTGGTGGATCTGGGTAATTGTTCCCCAACATGAAAGCTGGATAATCCACTCTGCCCTGTGGGTTTGATCCTTGGAGCTTCCAGCAGCATCCTGGGCACTTGGCTGGTTTAAGACCCCCCACCCCAAAAAAGCAGCCAGTTCCTTGGGGATCCCCAAGAAACCCCCTCCCTGGCTTTCATCCAGCCCTGAGCATGAGTGTCCAGCTCTGCCTGCGAAGTGGGGGTTGGGATTAAAGTCCTACCACACTCTTCATCCTGATGTGATGGTTCCTGGGGATGGTGGCAGTGCCCCCAGGGCTGTAAGGACCTGGAATGGGATGCCCAGGGAAGGGGTTGAGTCCCCAGCCCTGGGTGTGTTTAACTGATGAGGTGCTCAGGGATCTGGATTAGTTTAGGATGGGGTTGGTTGGACTTGATCTTAAAGGGCTTTTCCAACCTCCTGATTCTGGGATTCTGGGATTCTGGGATTCTGTAAACTGTTGGTCCAGCCTCCTCCCCAAAACTGGGGCAGGTCCCTGTCTGGCATCCCATCCTCAGCATCTCCCTTCCATCCCCAGCACATCCGAACACCATCCCACCACCACCAGCATTTCAGCTCATCCCTTCACAGCTTCGTGGCCAAGATTTTAACCCCTTTATAGCAGGAATTTACAGCCCTTCCCACCCCCCCCCTGGGGGAGAGGGACAACAAAGACATTAAATAATTAGAAGCCTCTTCAATTAATGCCTCTCACTCAGCGTTGGTCACTTTGGGACCCTCAGCACTGCTCTAGGCACATCTGCTCCCACCAAGGGATGCTCAGACCAGGGCTGGGAGATGTCACCCCTCTGTGAACCAGCAGGAAACACCATCCCACACCCCAACCCCACAGCCCTCAGATCATCTTATTTTATCATTAAACCCTTCTGTGTGCTCTGGAATTCCAGCTTCCCTGTGGGAGAAGAGGAACCCTGGTGTTTCCAAGGAGCAGGGTGTCAGCACAGATTTCTGCTGATGGTTTCTGTCCCTGATCAAACAGGGGGAATAATTAACGAATCCAGGAGTTGGGTTGGCAGAGGAATCACAGGGAGTGATGAGGGGAAAGAAATCCCTGACCCCACTGTTCCCATCCAGCCTTTCCTTGGCTAATGAGGTGAGTTTGAACTCTGCAATCCAGGCTGGAAATCCGGCTTCCCCCCCCTCCCAGTTAATGAAAGGCAGCTCCTACCCAGTGAAACTGGGACCATGGCAAACTTCAGGCTCACAAGGATGAGCATCACTAGGTGCTGTTTCCCAGAGGGGAGCACCCAGATTTGCACAGCCACAGCCCTGAGGAGGCTGGAAGGTCCCTGGAGCCTCATGGGTGCTCATGGGCACTCGTCCCATGGAGGGTTTTGGTGGTGAACTGATGCCTGGAGCTTGTGGGGAGCACAGCAGCACCCTGTGTGTCAAATGGAGGGGACAAGATCTGGGCAGGGAGTAGAGGAAACAGCTCCCCAGACCCACCCTGAGGTTTGTGGGGTGCCCAACGGGGATGGTAAAGCCATGAGAGGTGAGGGGTGGGGAGGAGGTTGGGACATTGGGGTGTGGAGTAGGTCTGGCAGCCCCACAGCTGATGCTCTGGTGGGTTTTGGGTCCACACACCAAAACCAAACCCATCTGGGCTGCTCCCTCCATGGATGGGTGAAGATAAGGGGAGGATCCACGCACCCCTCAGGGATGCACCGAGGAGCAGAGTTCCTCCCTTATCCTGCTGAATGCAGAAGAGCCCTGGATGTCCCTTCCAGAGCAACATCTTCCCAGGAAGAATCGTGGTGGGTGCAGAGCTGGGTGATGGTGATGGGTTGGGTGGGTGGGAGGGGAGTTTAATGGTGGAGATAAAATGGGAACATCCAGCACCCAGTGGGTTTCTACCCATGTTGGGAGAGCAGGAAGCCCCTGCCCACCCTTCCCATCCCCTCACCACGCTCTGTCCCAGCAGAGCTGCCCAGTTCCTGGCTGGAAATTGGATCATTTCATCCAATTTCCAGGCTTTTCCCAAGGATGGACAGAGGAAGAAGCGTTCCAAACCATTGGGGTTTTGCTGCCCAGTTCCATCCCTTGTGGATGTGGGCTGGTGTGGGCAAAGGCAGCTCTGAACCTCTGCCCCAGAGCTGGCAACACTCTCCTGCTCCCAAAATCTGTGCCATAATCCCTGAGGGATTCCACAACATCCATGTGAGGGAAGGAACGCCGCTGGAATGGGATTACACTGAGGAAGAGCCAGGGGTTGGTGAAATAAAAGAGAGCAGGGGAGGGGCTGTGGGGTATTCTCCCTGCAAACTGAGCCAAAGAAGGGGAATTTTGGGGTCTGGAGCAGGGAATGTGGCACCCACTGCACCAGCCCAGCTGATCCCAGGCTGAGCCGAGTCCGGAGAGGTCCCGGTGGGGTGGATAATGGCTTAATAAAGGGGTTGTCCTGCAGACACCTCCCGTTGACACCGTATCCTTGGGGCAACTGGTTTATTTTTGAGTGGTAAACTAATAGTAGGAAAGTATTCCAGGTATTTGGGAATCCTCTGAGCCCAGGGCTCCCCGCAGGCTGCAGCGGGGTCTGAGGGGGGACGGGCAGGGCTGGAGCAGGGGTGCAGGGGTCAGGGTGCAGGGATATAGGAGGGTGAGGTAGAGGAGGGAGTGGGGTACAGGGAGGGAAGGGGGTGGGGGGGAAGGGTGTTGGGGTGGCAGGATGCTGGGTGCTAGGGGGGTGCTAGGATTGGGGAGGCTGGGGGATGAAATACACGGGGGGTGAGGTGCATGGGGGCTGGGGGGCTGGGGTGCAGGGGGTTGGGGTGCATGTGTGCTGAGGTACTAGGAGGTATGGATGCATGGGTGCTGGGGTGCGGAAGGAGGAGATAGCTGGGTACTAGGGCGCTGGGATGTTGGGGTGAATGAAATGCAGGGGGGCTGGAGCACAAGGGTGCTGGGTGCTGGGGTGCAGGAGGATGAGGTGTCTGGGTGCTGGGTGCTGGGGTGCAGAAGGGTGAGGTGCCTGGGTGCTGGGTGCTGGGGTGCAGCAGGGTGAGGTGCCAGGGTGGTGGGATGCTGGGATGCAGGAGGGTGAGGTGCCTGGGTGCTGGGATGCTGGGGTACAGGAGGATGAAGTGCTTGGGTGCTGGGGTGCAGCAGGGTGAGGTACCTGGGTGCTGGGGTACAGGAGGGTGAGGTGCCTGGGTGCTGGGATGCTGGGGTGCAGCAGGGTGAGGTGCCTGGATGCTGGGGTGCAGGAGGATGAGGTGCCTGGGTGCTGGGGTACAGGAGGATGAGATGCCTGGATGCTGGGGTGCAGGAGGGTGAGTTGCCTGGGTGCTGGGGTACAGGAGGGTGAGGTGCCTGGGTGCTGGGGTGCAGGACGGTGAGGTGCCTGGGTGCTGGGATGCTGGGGTACAGCAGGGTGAGGTGCCTGGTTGCTGGGATGCTGGGGTGCACGAGGGTGAGGTGCCTGGGTGCTGGGGTACAGGAGGGTGAGGTGCCTGGGTGCTGGGGTGCAGGACGGTGAGGTGCCTGGGTGCTGGGGTGCTGGGGTACAGGAGGATGAAGTGCCTGGGTGCTGAGGTACAGGAGGGTGAGGTGCCTGGTTGCTGGGATGCTGGGGTGCAGGAGGATGAGGTGCCTGGGTGCTGGGGTGCTGGGGTGCAGCAGGATGAGATGCCTGGGTGCTGGGTTGCAGGAGGGTGAGGTACCTGGGTGCTGGGGTACAGGAGGATGAGTTGCCTGGGTGCTGGGGTACAGGAGGTGCTGGCTTGCCCGAGAAGGCGATGCCCTGGCTCTGGGACACACGTGTGCGTGGGCTCTGCGTTGCGGGGCCGCGGTGTGTGTGTGTGCGCGCTTCGGGGTACCGCATTACCAGCTCCCCGCCGCCCTCACCCCCTCTCTCCGCCTTTGTGCGGGGCCATCCCCGCTCCGGGAGTGGGGGCATCATCTCCGCTCCTCCCCCGCTGCAGCCGAGGGGCCGCTCCGCTCCTCTCCGCCCCTCTCCGCTCCTCTCCGCCCCGTCGCTGCGCAGGGGCGGGTCGTGGGCGGTGGGCAAGGAGAGGGTGGGTGGGTGTGGGTGAAGAGGGGAGGGGAAGGGGGGGGGGGGGGGACGGCCCCGGCCCCGGCCCTGGCCCCGGCCCCAGCCCCAGCGCCGGCCCCAGCCCCCGCCGCCCGCGGGGCCGCCCCGCATTGTCCGGGCAGGATGCGGCGTCCCGCACGGCCGCCCGCAGCCGGGCAGCGCTAGGGCCCCGCCGGCATGAGGAGGTGAGTGGAGAGGTGGAGGGGGGGGGGGGATCAAGGAAAGGAGGAAGGGTGGGGGAGGCCAGGGAGGGATGGAGGAAGGGGGGGGGGGGGGCTGCCCTCGGTGGAGCATCCCCCCCCCGCGCTGCCGGGAACGTCCCGCTCCGGGTGGAGGTGGGACCCCCGCACCCTCCTCTTCCTCCTCCGTCTCCCCCCATCCCCGCTGAGCACGGATTTGGGGGGGAAAGCGGCCCCCCCCGGGGTGTGTGTGGGGGGGCTGGTGCTGCCGGTAACACGACCCCTCCCCAGGGACGGGGCTGCCCCCGCCGCCGCCTGGCCCTCGCCTCTGGCTCGTTCCCCTCCCTCGCTCCGCGCCAGGGAGGGTGCGGGGCAGCCCCGCTATAACGCGCTCTTGACATGAGCCTGGAGAGACCTCGGCACGGGGAGCGCAGCGGGAGGGCCCCGGGGATGCCCGGCCCAGGCGGCTCCCACGCCCGGAGGGGTGCGCACGGCTGGGGGGGACCGTCCCTCCCTCTATCCCTCCCTCCTTCCCTCCTTCTATCCCTCCCTCCACCCCTCCCTCCATCCCTGCATTCATCCATCCCCCTCCCTCCTTCCATTCCCCCCTCCATCCCTCCCTTCATCCCTCCCTCCCTTCCTCCCTCCATCCCTCCCTCTATCCCTTGCTCAATCCATCCCTCCACCCCTCCTTCTATCCCTCCCTCCAGCCCTCCCTCTACCCCTCCCTCCATTCATCCATCCCTCCTCCATCCCTCCATCATCCCTCTATCCCCTCCCTCTATCCCTCCCCTTATCCATCCCTCCCTCCTTTCATCACCCCTCTATCCCTCCCTCCATCCATCCCTCCCTCCATCCATCCTTCCCTCTATCTCACCCTCTATCCTGTCATCCCTCCCTCTATCCCTTGCTCCCTCCATCCCTCTATCCCTCCATCCCTCCCTCCATCCCTCTATCCCTCCCTCCTATCCCTCCTTCCATCCATCCATGCCCCCCTCCCTCTATCTCTTCCTCCATCCTTCCCTTATCCCTCCCTCTATCCCTCCCTCCATCCCTCCCTCTATCCCTCCATCCCTCCCTCTATCCCTCCATCCCTCCCTCTATCCCTCCCTCCATCTCTCCCTCTATCCCTCCATCTCTCCCTCTATCCCTCCATCCCTCCCTCTATCCCTCCCTCCATCCCTTCCTCTATCCCTCCATCCCTCCCTCTATCCCTCCCTCCATCCCTTCATCTATCCCTCCATCCCTTGCTCTATCCCTCCCTCCATCTCTCCCTCTATCCCTCCATCCCTTCCTCTATCCCTCTATCCCCCCCTCCATCTCTCTCTCTATCCCTCCATCCCTCCCTCCATCCCTCCCTCCATCTCTCAATCCCTCCCTCCATCTCTCCCTCTATCCCTCCATCCCTCCCTCCATCCCTCCCTCCATCCCTCCCTCCATCTCTCCCTCCATCTCTCCCTCCATCTCTCCCTCCCTCCCTCCCTCCCTCCCTCCCTCCCTCCCTCCCTCCCTCCATCCCTCCCTCCATCCCTCCCTCCATCCCTCCCTCCATCCCTCCATCTCTCCCTCCATCCCTCCATCCCTCCCTCCATCCCTCCCTCTATCCCTCCATCTCTCCCTCCATCTCTCCCTCCATCCCTCCATCCCTCCCTCCATCCCTCCCTCCATCCCTCCCTCCATCCCTCCCTCCATCCCTCCCTCCATCCCTCCATCTCTCCCTCCATCCCTCCATCCCTCCCTCCATCCCTCCCTGCCCTTACCCCTCCCTGCCCCAGGAACAATACGTTCTCGGTCTCCCGCGGGTGCAGCGCAGCCGCGGCTCTCGCCTTCCAATCCCCCTTCAAACCAGCCGCGGGCTGGACGAGCCGGTGCCCGTTTCTAATTAGGAGCTTCCCCCAGAGGGGCTGATTGGGGGTGGGGGGTGTTTAAATGTGCTTTACCCTCCCCGAGGGGGGGGATAAAAGGCACTTGCAACCCCCCCAGGAATGTTATGAAATAGCTCCGTGCTCTGTCTCCCACTGTGAACTCTCCTGGCACTGGGGACACTGGGTGCTGGTTCCCATCCCTCCCAGTTTTGCTCTGGGAATGATGGGAAGGAGTGTTGGTGCTAAACTGGGGTGCAGGAGGGTGAGGTGCCTGGGTGCTGGGATGCTGGGGTTCAGGATGGTGAGGTGCCTGGGTGTTTGGATTCTGGGGTGCAGGAGGGTGAAGTGCCTGGGTGCTGGGGTGCAGGAGGGTGAGGTTCCTGGGTGCTGGGATGCTGGGGTGCAGGAGGGTGAAGTGCCTGGGTGCTGGGGTGCAGCAGGGTGAGATATCTGGGTGCTGGGATGCTGAGGTGCAGGAGGGTGAGAATCCTGGGTGCTGGGATGCTGGGGTACAGGAGTGTGAGGTGCCTGGGTGCTGGGATGTTGGGATGCAGGAGGATGAGGTGCCTGGGTGCTGGGATGCTGGGGTGCAGGAGGATGAGGTGCCTGGGTGCTGGGATGCTGGGGTGCAGGAGGGTGAGGTGCCTGGGTGCTGGGATGCTGGGGTGCAGGAGGGTGAGAATCCTGGGTGTTTGGATGCTGGGGTGCAGGAGGGTGAGAATCCTGGGTGCTGGGATGCTGGGGTGCAGGAGGGTGAGGTTCCTGGGTGCTGGGGTGCTGGGGTGCAGCAGGATGAGAATCCTGGGTGCTTGGATGCTGGGATGCAGCAGGGTGAGGTGCCTGGGTGCTGGCATGCTGGGGTGCAGCAGGGTGAGGTGCCTGGGTGCTGGGGTGCAGGAGGGTGAGATACCTGGGTGCTGGGATGCTGAGGTGCAGGAGGGTGAGAATCCTGCGTGCTGGGATGCTGGGGTACAGGAGTGTGAGGTGCCTGGGTGCTGGGATGTTGGGATGCAGGAGGATGAGGTGCCTGGGTGCTGGGATGCTGGGATGCAGGAGGATGAGGTGCCTGGGTGCTGGGATGCTGGGGTGCAGGAGGGTGAGGTGCCTGGGTGTTTGGATTCTGGGGTGTGGGAGGATGAGGTGCCTGGGTGCTGGGGTGCAGGAGGGTGAGGTGCCTGGGTGCTGGGGTGCAGGGGGTGCATCAGGGTGAGGTGCCTGGGTGCTGGGGTGCAGCAGGGGGAGATTCCTGGGTGTTTGGATGCTGGGGTACAACAGGGTGTGGTGCCAGGGTGCTGGGATGTTGGGAAGCAGGAGGATGAGGTGCCTGGGTGCTGGGATGCTGGGGTGCAGAAGGGGGAGATTCCTGGGTGCTGGGATGCAGGAGGATGAGGTGCCTGGGTGCTGGGATGCTGGGGTGCAGGAAAAGGGATCTCAGGGTGCAGGGTGGCAAATTCAGGTGCCAGGTCTCTGCTGAGGGGTGCGTGGGTACAACTGCATGGGAACTGGTGAGGTTTTATCCCCCAGTTCCCTTCCCACACGCTCCCAACCAGTGCTGGGGGCCCGGGAGCTGCTCCAGTTGCCGCTCTGGTGTGTGCCCAGTGATGACAGGGCTCCATGTTTGCCATTCCCAGTGCCTCTTTACTGGGAATGACCCATCTCTGCAGGGCCCAGGAGTTGGTTTATCCCCTTGGAACGTTTGTTTTAGCTCCTCTCAGCCTGGAGTGTGTTGACATGTTCCCTTTGGAGGGGGGTGGGAACGCTGGGGGATAATGAATGGCACCCACTGTAATTGTGTTCCTTGGAGAGCTGCTGGGATCCTGCCAGAGAACATAAACACCCAGGGCTCTGGGTTCATCCCCCAGCTGGGAGGAACCAGCTCTGTGTTTACACCCCTCGGGAAGCAGAGGGGTTGCATCAAGCCGGGTGGGTTTCGGGGTGGTTCAGCTCCCAAAAAGGAGCAGCCCCCATCTCTCCCCGCTCCCAAATTCCCTTTTCTCTGGAGCAGGGATGGGTTTCCCTTTGTTCTCCTGCTGCATTCTTCCCTTTTCCCATTATCATTTTGGTTAAACAACGGCCAGTTCCATATGGATCATGTTAACAATCGCTTATCAGGAGCTCGTTTCCCCCTCCCTCCTTCCTTCCCTGTCTCCCAGCCTTTTTTCCCCTCCCTTCCCAGATCCAGGGTTGGGGCTTTCCCAGCACCCCAGTATCCCAAACCTCTCCCCTTTGCATCCCACTGAGAGTGAAAGCATTCCAAACCTCCCTGGCACGTTTCCCTGTGTGCTCTGGGAATGCTTTGCCTTCATCCAGCGAGGAGGATGATGGCCAGGAGCTGCTCCCTGTGTGTTTGTATGATGGATACAAGCAGGGGCTGTGCTTTTCCCAAATATCCACCCCCCTCCAATCCCTAATCCTGCTCCCAGACCGGCATCCTCACTCCATGTCCATCCCCCACCCCCTCCAAGTCGTTATTCCAGGTCTCAGGGGAGACCCTGACCTTGTGCCCAGGGGGTGTCTGTGGGGGTCACAGGTAGGAGAAATCCCTCATCTGGGATTCCATCCCATCTCCTCTGCTGGAGATGCAGGAAGGTGGGATTTGAGGGATGATTCCCAGAGGGAATTTCCCCTCAGATGCCATCAATCCTCCCTGGGAAGCCATGGAGACCCTCAGTCAGGAGAGCTCCAGGCTCTCAGCATCTCCTTTTCTCTCCGTGGTCCTTCCCAGTGCTCCCACATCCATCCACATCCCACGTGCTGGTGAGGCTGCTCCCTCCTCCTGTGGGTTTTTGGGATGAAGGAGGGATGTGCTGGTGGTCCATTCCCAGGAAGCTCATGGGTGTCACCACGTATCCATCACTCTCATCCCAGGGGACACACATCCTTCCCCCCCCCCCCCCCCCACCAGCTCCCAATGGGAATTAAACCAGCAGGAAAATCCCCAGCAGCCAAACAGGGAATAAACCAGTTCTTCCCAGTGCCAGCCCTGGCAATTCCCAGTTCATCACAGGGTCCCCCTGTGCTGTGATTACTTCTTTCTCCTTTGGATCTGGATCATTCCCGTGCTCTGGGGGGATGGGAAGGGCTCTCCCTCCCTTTTCTCCTTCATGGTGCTGAGCCCTGAGCAGGATCCTGGAGCTTTTTCTGCTCCAGGAACCCCAATTTCATGGATGCTGCTGACCTGAGCTGGGAGCAGAGATGGGGGGGTGGAAATTGGAGGGTTTCCCCCCCCTCAGCTCCTTCCTCCTGGGGATGGGAAGCTCAGTCATGGAACGATCAGGAGTGATTCCTGATGGCATCATGGACTGGGGTGGGATGGGACCAGGATACTGGGGTGTTATTCCAAGGGTGGGATGCTTGGGATGTGTTATCCAGGGTGGGATGCTGGGATGTGCTTCCCAGGGTGAGATGTGATCCCCAGGGTGGGATGAGCTCCCAGGGAGAGATGTTGGGATGCAGTGCCCAGTATGGGATGCTGGGATGTGCTTCCCAGGGTGGGATGTGATCCCCAGGATGGGATGAGCTCCCAGGGAGAGATGTTGGGATGCAGTGCCCAGTATGGGATGCTGGGATGTGCTTCCCAGGGTGGGATGTGATCCCCAGGGTGGGATGCTGGGCTGTGCTCCCCAGGGTGGGATGAGCTCGCAGGGAGAGATGTTGGGATGCAGTGCCCAGTATGGGATGCTGGGATGTGCTTCCCAGGGTGGGATGTGATCCCCAGGGTGGGATGAGCTCGCAGGGAGAGATGTTGGGATGCAGTGCCCAGTATGGGATGCTGGGATGTGCTTCCCAGGGTGGGATGTGATCCCCAGGGTGGGATGCTGGGATGTGATATCCAGGCTAGGATCCACTCCCCAAGGTGGGATGCTGGGATGTGCTCCCCAGGGTAGGATACTGGGATGTGCTCCTGGGATAGGATGCTGGGATGTGCTCCCCAGGGAGGGATGTGCGCCCAGGGTGGGCTGCATTCCCCAGGGTGGGATGCTGGGATGTGCTCCCCAGGGAAGGATGTGCTCCTGTGGTAGGATGCTGGGATGTGCTCCCAGGGTGGGATGTGCTCCCAGGGTGGGCTGCATTCCCCAGGGTGGGATGCTAGGATGTGCTTCCTGGGCTTGGATGTGCTTCCAGGGTGGGATGTGTACCCCAGGGTGGGATGCTGGGATTCACTCCCTGGGGTGGACTGTGCTGCCAGGGTGGGATGTTGGGCTGTGGTTCCCCAGTGTGGGATGCTGGGATGTGCTCCCAGGGTGGGATGTGCTCCCAGGGTGGAATGCTGGGATGTGCTCCCAGGGTGGGATGTGCTCCCAGGGTGGGATATGCACCCCAGAGTGGGATACTGGGATGTGCTCCCCAGGGTGAGATACTGGGATGTGCTCCCAGGATGGGATACTGGGCTGTGCTCCCAGGATGGGATGCTGGAATGTGCTCCCAGGGTGGGATACTGGGGTGTGCTCCCAGGGTGGGATGTGCTCCCAGGATGGGATGCTGGGATGTGTTCCCAGGGTGGGATGTGGTCCCAGGGTGGGATGTGCTCCCAGGGTGCGATACTGGGCTGTGCTCCCAGGGTGGGATGCTGGGATGTGCTCCCAGGGTGGGATGTGCTCCCAGGGTGGGATGCTGGGCTGTGCTCCCAGGCTGGGATATAGGGATGTGCTCCCAGGGTGTGATACTGGGCTGTGCTCCCAGGGTGGGATATTGGGATGTGCTCCCCAGGGTGGGATGCTGGACTGTGCTCCCAGGGTGGGATGCTGGGATGTGCTCCCCAGGGTGGGATGCTGGACTGTGCTCCCAGGGTGGGATGCTGGGATGTGCTCCCCAGGGTGGGATGCTGGGCTGTGCTCCCAGGGTGGGATGCTGGGCTGTGCTCCCAGGATGGGATATTGGGCTGTGCTACTCAGGGTGGGATACTGGGCTGTGCTCCCAGGGTAGAATGTGCTCCCAGGGTGGGATGTTCTCCCAGGATGGGATATTGGGATGTGCTCCCAGGGTGGGCTGTGCTCCCAGGGTGGGATAGTGGGATGTGCTCCCAGGGTGGGCTGTGCTCCCAGGATGGGATACTGGGCTGTGCTCCCAGGGTGGGATGTGCTCCCAGGGTGGGATGCTGGGATGTGCTCCCAGGGTGGGATGTTCTCCCAGGATGGGATATTGGGATGTGCTCCCAGGGTGGGATGCTGGGATGTGCTCCCAGGGTGGGATGTTCTCCCAGGATGGGATATTGGGATGTGCTCCCAGGGTGGGCTGTGCTCCCAGGGTGGGATAGTGGGATGTGCTCCCAGGGTGGGCTGTGCTCCCAGGATGGGATACTGGGCTGTGCTCCCAGGGTGGGATGTGCTCCCAGGGTGGGATGCTGGGATGTGCTCCCAGGGTGGGCTGTGCTCCCAGGGTGGGATGCTGGGCTGTTCTCCCAGGGTGGGATGCTGAGCTGTGCTCCTGCCCATCAGATCCGTGGTACCCAGCCCAGCGCTTCCCCTCCCCAGATAAACCCACCACATTTTGGGGTGGGTTCCCCCTCCTTTCCCCCCAGTACAGCACAAGACAACCCCAAACCAATTTACTCTCTAACCCACACTTGTCTCCCCAACAACCCCCCAGCACCCCCAGTGCCTCCCCAGCCCTGCAGCCCCCTCCCCACAAAGAATTCCCTCTGCAAACACCCAGAGGCCCCGAGCTGGAGGGAGACTCTTGGCACCACTGGAACCCCCAGCTCCTCTCCCAGTGATTAATCTGGTCTGGGAAGAGTGGTGTTGCCCAGCTGCTTTGTCTGCTGGGCTCCTGGTTCTTCCTTCCCCTTTGGAAAGAGGCTCCTGGAGCACTTGACTCTGCTCCCTGTTGTCCTCCTGCCTCCCTGAGCGGGATAATGTGGGTGTAATTGATGGGGAGAGGACTTAATGGCTGCAGAGAGGTGTAATTAAAGGCCAGGGGTGATGTGCTGGGAGGCTGCTGGGGTTAGAGAGGTTGAGTGTGTTGGGAAGGGCTCATCCGCTACCTCCTGACTCTGGGGAGATGCTCTGGGTGTCCCACGTGCCCATGGCAAAGGGGTGGGGGACACCAGGGGGTGATGCTGTGGGGTGGGATGGGGGGGGGGGGGTGGGGTCTGGTGTACCCCTTTTGGGCATGGCCAATCCCTCCACACCCTGGATCTGCTTCCCAGCCCTGTGCTCCCCCCTCTTCCCTCCAAACTGATAAATCCAGGGATGAGCCGAGTGGGTTGGATGTGTCTGGACCTGCTGGTGCCACAGGGATGGGGGGATCACTGAGAGACCCCCCCCCAATTCCCACCCAGGGAGCCCCCAGGGATGCAGCCCTGGGATAAATTGGTGCTGGGGATGGGCAGGGTGCTGTGCTGAGGGGGTGCCCTGGGCAGGGTGCTGTGCTGGGTGCTGTGCTGGGTGCTGTGCTGGGTGCTGTGCTGGGGAGCTGGGCAGGGTGCCCTGGGCAGGGTGCTGTGCTGGGTGCTGTGCAGGGGAGCTGGATGGGTGCCCTGGGCTGGGTGCTGTGCAGGGGAGCTGGGCAGGGTGCCCTGGGCAGGGTGCTGTGCAGGGTGCTGTGCTGGGGAGCTGGGGGGGTGCCCTGGGCAGGGTGCTGTGCTGGGGAGCTGGGGGGGTGCCCTGGGCAGGGTGCTGTGCTGGGGAGCTGGGGGGTGCCCTGGGCAGGGTGCTGTGCTGGGGAGCTGGGGGGTGCCCTGGGCAGGGTGCTGTGCAGGGGAGCTGGGGGGTGCCCTGGGCAGGGTGCTGTGCTGGGGAGCTGGGTGGGTGCCCTGGACAGGGTGCTGTGCTGGGGAGCTGGGTGGGTGCCCTGGGCAGGGTGCTGTGCAGGGTGCTGTGCTGGGGAGCTGGGGGGGTGCCCTGGGCTGGGTGCTGTGCTGGGTGCTGTGCTGGGGAGCTGGGGGGGTGCCCCGGGCAGGGTGCCCCCATCGATGGGTGCTCTCTTGGAGCCATGCCCCAGCTCCAGCCCTCATCCCAGTTTCCCCAGCTGATTCCCCCTGGCTGATGCCCTGTTGTTCCTTCCCCCTCCCGGGGTTCTGAGCCCCAGCTGTGCTGGGCAGAACCGGTGTCGCCCTGGGGGGATGACGGACACGTGTCCCGCCGGGAGGAGGGAGCTGGAGGGATGGCGGCTCCGAGCGCGGGGCACTCATCCCTCCCTCCATCCTCCCTCCCCCATCCATTCCTCACTCCCTCCCTCCCTCCATCCCCCCATCCATCCCCCCATCCATCCCTCCATCCCCCCATCCCTCCATCCTCCCTCCCTCCACCTGTCTCTCCCTCCCTCCATCCCTCCATCCCTCCCTCCCTCCCTCCCTTCCTCCATCCCCCCATCCCCCTATCCTTCCCTCCATCCCCCCATCCTTCCCTCCATCCCCCCATCCTTCCCTCCATCCCCCCATCCATCCCCCCATCCCTCCCTCTCTGCCTCCCTCCCTTCATCCCTCTCTCCCTCTCTCCCTCCTTCCCTCCATCCCCCATCCCTCCCTCTCTCTATTCTCCACTCCACCCCTCCATCCATCCCTCCCTCCCTCTCTCCATCCCTCCTTCTATCCCCTCATCCATCCCTCCCTCCATCCATCCCTCCATCCCCCATCCCTCCCTCCATCCCTCCCTCCCTCCTCCCATCCCTCCCTTCCTCCATCCCCCCCTCCCTCCCTCTCTCCATCCCTCCTTCTATCCCCTCATCCCTCCATCCCTCCACCCATCCCTCCCTCCATCCCCCATCCCTCCCTCTCTCTATTCCCCACTCCTCCCCTCCATCCATCCCTCCCTCCCTCTCTCTCTCTCTCTCCCTCCCTCCCTCCATCCCCCCATCCCTCCCTCTCTCTATTCCGCACTCCACCCCTCCATCCATCCCTCCCTCCTTCCCTCCCTCCCTCTCTCCATCCCCCCATCCATCCTCCCATCCCTCCCTCCCTCCACCCCCCCTCTTTCTCTCCATCCCTCCTTCTATCCCCTCATCCCTCCATCCCTCCCCCATCCCTCCATCCCTCCCCCATCCCTCCCTCCATCCCCCATCCCTCCCTCCCTCCCTCCAGATGGAGCAGCACCCCAGTGCAGATGAGCCCAGCAGCATCAGCAGAGAAAGAAGCCCCCCCCCTGCCCCTTCCTCCCCAAAAACCCAGAGGGAACCTCTGGCAAACCCATCAGTGGGTGGCTGCAGGGGGGGAGCTGGAATCCAGGAGTCAAAAGGCTTGTGAAAACAAAAGCCAGGGAGAGAGACCTCCCCCAGCCCTGCCTGGGGGTGACAGAGGGTGCTGAGCAGCGGAGTGGGGGGGGGGAAAGTGGTCCACAGGGGATGGAGAATGGGGGGTGACACCATGGACTGTGTGTGGAGGGATGGGAATGTTGAGAAAGGAGCTGGAGAAAGGATGGAAAAGAGGAGTTTCCTCCTCAAATCCCTCTGGAACGTGGTCACCCCAACCGGGCACCGAGGCGGAAAAAAATCCCCCCCGGGTGTTGAGCGGTGCTGGCTGGGGCTGGGAGGCTCGGTGGGAATTAGAGTTAATTAAGATTGATTGGTGCTGTGGAGAGGAGCTGGAGCAGCGCTCTGGTGTAGGGGTGTGGGGGGGGAATTATCTCCCCTTGCTACAGCCTGGATCCTGCAGCCCCCCCTCCCCCCACCCCAACCCCAGCGCTGATCCCAGTCTGGGGATGGGTATTGGGGGAGGTAAACTGGAGGGGGGGAGGGATCTGGGGGTCTCTGCTTTGCCCCCAACCTTGGGAAGAAATATCCCAGGAGGAGAAGGATGGGGTGGGGTTGGGGGGGGTTGTCCTGGTCCTGAGGTGCTGAGCATCTTCTGCGCTCGCTGCTCTACATCTGGGTGCCTGAGGGAGGGTGAAGCATCACAGGGTGATGGGATTTGGGGGTTCCTTGGGAAAAGAAGTGATTTCATGGAGTTTTCAGGCTTCTGGGGTTCAGGTGTAGATGGGGGAGGGGTGGTGGTGGCACCTCTGCCCATGCTGTCTGACCCAGCAGTGTGCAGATCATAGAATCAGACTGGGATGGGTTGGGAGGGACCCCAAGGGTCACAGAGCTCCATCCCCCTGCCACAGGCAGGGACACCAACCTCCAGGCCTGGAGATACACAAGGTTGCCCAGGGCCCCAGCCAACCTGGCCTTGAGCACCCCCAGGGATGGATGGGGCACCCACCCCCTCTCTGGGCAGCCTGGCCCTGGAACGCTTTGGGTTGGGTTCTTCTGGTGAAGATCCCGGGGTTTGACATCCTTCAGGCATCCCACCCACACAGCATCACGGGCTGGGGATGGGTGGGGGTCCTCAGAGGAGCCTGAGGGGCCCCAACATCCTCCTTCCATGGGGTCAGACAGCCCCTCTCCAGGGGGGACACGAGGTTGAGTCCTGATGGGCTTCAACAAGTGGTTTGGAATGGAGTGAGGTCTGGAGAGGAAGGTTTTCAGAGCAGGTTCCAGCCCTTTGCTGGCCGCACGTCCATCGCTGAGCGGAGATGGGGATGGGAGTGGGATGGGGATGGGAGTGGGATGGGGATGGGAGTGGGATGGGGATGGGAGTGGGATGGGGATGGGAGTGGGATGGAAATGGTGTGGAGATGGAGATGGTGTGGAGATGGAGGTGGGAAGGAGATTGGAGTGGGATGGAGATGGTGTGGAGATGGAGGTGGGATGGAGATGGAGATGGAGATGGAGATGGGGATAGGGATGGAGATGGAGATGGAGATGGAGGTGGGATGGAGATGGAGATGGGATGGGGATGGGAGTGGGATGGAGATGGTGTGGAGATGGAGATGGTATGGAGATGGAGGTGGGATGGAGATGGAGATGGAATGGAGATGGAGATGGAGGTGAGATGGAGATGGAGATGGAGATGGAGATGGAGATGGGGATGGAGATGGAGATGGAGATGGAGGTGGGATGGAGATGGAGATGGGATGGGGATGGGAGTGGGATGAAGGTGGTGTGGAGATGGAGATGATGTGGAGCTGGAGATGGTGTGGAGCTGGAGATGGTGTGGAGATGGGACTGGGATGGAGATGGGATGGAGATGGGGATGGTGTGGAGATGGGAGTGGGATGGAGATGGAGGTGGGATGGAGATGGAGATGGCATGGAGATGGGAGTGGGATGGGGATGGAGATGGTGTGGAGATGGGATTGGGATGGAGATGGAGATGGTATGGAGATGGTATGGAGATGGAGGCAGCATGGAGATGGAAGTAGCATGGAGATGGAGGTGGCACAGAGATGGAGGTGGCACAGAGACAGTATGGAGATGGAGGTGGCACAGAGATGGAGATGGTATGGAGATGGAAGTGGTATGGAGATGGAGACAGTATGGAGATGGAGATGGCATGGTGATGGACGTGGCACAGCAATGGAGATGGTGTGGAGATGGAAACAGTATGGAGATGGGAGTGGGATGGAGATGGAGGTGGGGTGGAGATGGAGGTGGGATGGAGATGGAGATGGGATGGAGATGGAGATGGGATCAAGATGGAGATGGAGATGGAGATGGAGATGGAGATGGAGATGGAGATGGAGATGGAGATGGAGATGGAGATGGAGATGGGATGGAGATGGAGATGGGATGGAGATGGAGATGGAGATGGAGGTGGCACACAGATGGAGGTGGCACAGAGTTGGAGGTGGTAGGGAGGTGGTACAGAGATGCCTTCAAGCTCCATCTCTCCATCCCTCTACCACCCACATGGATGTGCATCCCCACAGCCAGACTCTCCGTGGGTCGCTCTGCACGACGTGTTCCTCACGTGGCCACGTGTGTGCCAAGCCCCAGGAGCAGCCTCTGAGGAGCCACATCCCAGCTGTGTCCTGCAGACCAGGGGGGCAGAAGGTCTGGGAGGGTCCCAGTGGGCTCACCACCCACCCAGGGCTCACCACCCACCCAGCCCTGGCTGGCCTCACGCTGATCACGTGCAAATCAGACCCCTTTGGCCTCTCCAAGCTCTTCACGGCGCCGGGTCTGCTGGGGGAGATGGTCCCACTGGTGAGAAATGGAGTTTCCTCTCTCCTGGAATCCTCCCAGGAGGGTCCAACGCCAGCCCCTTGTCTGGTCTCAAGGAGTGAGGTTTTGGTGAAGGGCTGGAGTCCTGGCAGGGATTTGGGCAGCACCCTGGGGCTGGGGTGCCCTTCTCCAGGGTACCTCCTGCACCTCCAACACCCACCCTGAGCTGACCTGGAGGGGTGATGGACTTCAGCAACCTGAACCTTTGTCTAAAACCCCTCCCTGCTGCTGGAGAACCGTCCTTCAGGCTGGAGATCCCAGTGGGAACATCTCCCTGGGGAACATCCCACCACAGATGAGGTGGGTCCAGCCAGGAGAAGCTGGAGGAGAAGCGACGGTGCAGCCGGTGCTCTTGGAGGGAGCAGGAGGTGGGCAACACCTGGATGGATTAATGGGATAATTAATCTCATGGAATTAACGTTGATCACCCAGGGGGGAGTGAGCTGGTGGTGTGGCAGGGGGGTTACAGACCCCCTTCAGATCCACCCATGTCCCTGGGGGTGTGAGGCTGAACCCCAAACCTGGACACAACCCACGTCAAGAGCATAAACAGCAGGAAGGAAGCCACCTCCTCCTCCTTCATGGCTCCTTTCCCAACCCTTTCCCTGCCCCATATGGAAAAGGGAAGCAGAATTCCCTAAATCCCCTTGTTGTATCATCTCAATCTCCACGGTATCCAATGGGGGGATCCCTGGCTCCAGCTCCTTCCTGGTGCCACGGTGCTGAGCTGTCCCCCTGTCAGCGTGACAGATGGGTGATGCTCAGCTGCTGCCAGCCTGAGTGGAGCCCAATTAATCTTTCATTTCCCTGGAGCAGCACAGATGGGTGACGGCCCATTGGGTGCTCCCGCTCTGTGCTGGTGTTCCAGCTGCTCCACGCTTGATATATGAGGTGGGCAGAGTGGGTGGGAGCCTTTGGGTGGGCTCTGGATGGGGTTGTTCCTCCTGGGTGCTGGGGTTGTTCCTCCTGGGTGCTGGGGAGGCAGCCTGAATCCTTTTAACATATGGATATTAATTGCCATCCTGGATAGGAAAAGCTTTGGTGGAGGCTGGGATGGGACATGGGGGCTCCCAGCATCCCAGTTTGGTCCTTCTGGGAGGGAAGTTTGCAGGTGAGATTCCCAAACTTGGGAATCCAGCCAGCTTTGGGCACTGGGATAAGCCCTCCCTGCCTGGGATAGGCTCTCCCTACCCAGGATGGGCTCATCCAGAGCTGGAGGGCAGCAGCATCTGCTCCTTCCCAAGGGTCCACAGAGCAGTGTAGCCATCTGAGGGCTTGGGGGGACACCTGTGGGGCTCTGGGGTGCCCCACATGGCTGGTCCCCCCTTTCCCAGGATGTGGATGCTCAGGGTGTTGGGCTGGGATTAAACCCAGTTTAGCGCATCCTTGGCTCAACCGCGGTCCCCCTCTCCCTCTTCCCCCCCTCCAAATCTATCTGAACCCCCTCCAGATGTTCCTCAGGATGCCCATGGGTCACCTCAGCAGGGCTTACCCTGGGTTTTCCATGGGGGAGGTCTGCACATGGGGGGCTTGGGGTGGGGGACAAGCACCCAACATGGGTGCAGGTGCCCGGTGCGCTGTGCCCTACGGCGTTCGCCGCGCTCCCACACCAACAGCCCACACTGGGATGCTACTGGGGCAGCCCCCCCATCCCCACAGCCTGGTGACATCCCCCCCCTCTCCAGAGAGAGCTTTTTAGGGGGGAGGAGGAGGAGGAGAAGGAGGAGGAGGAGGAGGAGGGAGCGCACCCCATCCCCAACGCCGGAGCCGTTGGACACCCTCGGCGGGCGCTCCCCGAACAAAAGGCCGGTTCAGAGCCGCTGCTGAATAGATTAACAAGATTTCCATAATTAGGGCAGGAGGGAACAATAGGATTCTCCCCAGCCCAGCCCCCCCCTGCCTGCCTTTGTCTTGCACTGGGGGATAATGGGCAGCAGCGAGGGTGGGAACCAGCCCGGCCATTTGGTCACTGGACAGTAATTTTCTCACACTGCCAAGGGGACCATTGAAACATCTGTCCCGCTCCACCGCCCCATTCAGGTCCCATCTCAAATTCCCCCACCCCTCCCCTACCCCCCAACCCTGACAACTTCTGCCTGCCCAGCCCTCCCCCTCCCCTTGGTTTGCCAGGCGACTGAGTTTTCTTGGGTTTTGGGGGGGGGGGGGTTTGGGGAGTGGGGTTTTTTTGGCTTTTCTTCTCCCAAAAGGGGGTGGGATGGAGGGGGGGTCACTGCCCCTTCCTTTGGGTTTGCTTTGGTGGCAGGGGTGATGAGCAAACCCCTTCCCTGAGCATCCCCCAACCCCTCTCCATCCCAGCAAACCCCTTCCCCAAACATCCCAGCAAACCCCTTCCCCAAGCATCCCCCAGCCCCTCTCCATCCCAGCAAACCCCTTCCCCAAACATCCCCTGGCCCCTCTTCTCTCCATCCCAGCAACCCCCTTCCCCAAGCATCCCCCAGCCCCTCTCCATCCCAGAAAACCACTTCCCCAAACATCCCCTGGCCCCTCTTCTCTCCATCCCAGCAAACCCCTTCCCCAAGCATCCCAGCAAACCCCTTCCCCAAACATCCCCTGGCCCCTCTTCTCTCTATCCCAGCAAACCCCTTCCCCAAGCATCCCCCAGCCCCTCTCCATCCCATCAAACCCCTTCCCCAGGCACCCCCCCAAGCTGTGGGGTGATGGGGATGTGACATAGGGCTGTGGGGTGATGGGGACGTGACATGGAGCCGTGGGGTGATGGGGACATGATGTAGGGCTGTGGGGTGATGGGGATGTGTCATGGAGCCATGGGGTGATGGGGATGTGACACGGAGCTGTAGGGTGATGGGGATGTGATGCAGGGATGGGGATGTGACATGGAGCTGTGGGGTGATGGGGATTTGACATGGGGATGGGGATGTGACGTGGAGCCGTGGGGTGATGGGGATGTGACAGAGCTGTGGGGTGATGGGGATGTGACATGGAGCTGTGGGGTGATGGGGATGTGACGTGGGGTTGGGGATGTGATGTGGAGCCGTGGGGTGATGGGGATGTGACATGGAGCTGTGGGGTGATGGGGATGTGACACAGAGCCATGGGGTGATGCGGATGTGACATGGGGTTGGGGATGTGATGTGGAGCTGTGGGGTGATGGGGATGTGACATGGGGATGGGGATGTGACATGGAGCTGTGGGGTGATGGGGATGTGACGCAGGGATGAGGTTGTGATGTGGAGCCGTGGGGTGATGGGGATGCTGGAGGGATGCTGATGGTGAACGACAGTGGAGTTCTCCTTGGGCTGCACAGCTGATGCCCGGTGCCGGTTGCATCCCCCAGCTCGCGGTGGCTTGGTCCCTGCTGGGTGACACGCTGGTGGCAGTTGGGCTGGCCGGGCTCTCTGCAGCACTCCAGGCTCCTCTGGGGCTGGCAAAGGGGAAAGTGGGTCGCTGAGACCCGCGGCGCTGTCGTGGCCAGCGAGGACCCTTGGGGATGCTGAGTGAGGAGAAGCAGCACCCATCCCTCCTTCCCCGCTCTCACCCCACTTTGCCCTGCGTGTCCCCTCCCCCCAGGTCTGTCGAAGATGCACTGGTCACCAGAGCATGCCCAGTCCCTGAACCAGTGGCCGGAGCAGCACCTCGACGTCTCCTCCACCACCTCCTCACCAGCCCACAAGTCCGACCTCTACCCCAGCGCCCGCCAGCGCTTCAACTACGCCTGGGCCAACGACGACATCTCGGCCCTCACCGCCTCCAACCTCCTCAAGAGGTACGCCGAGAAGTACTCGGGGGTGCTGGATGCGCCCTACGAGCGCCCGGCGCTGGGGGGTTATGGGGACGGAGCCTTCGGGCCGGTTAACGGGCAGAAAGGGGACGGGGAGCCCTGGCCCGTGGCCCACGGCTCCGAGGGCGCCTACCCCCTGACCCCCATCCACGATGGCCTCCCCGGCGCCAAGGCGGTGGTGCCGCCCGCCGTCCCTGCCAGCGGTGGGGCCATCGGCTTGGGGGGCTCACCCGTGGTGGGCGCCAACCTCGCTGACCCCATGTACCCCGGGAACTCCTGCGGAGGGGCTGCCGCCGGCGCCGGTGGGCTGGGGTCGTCTCAGGAGTATCCCTCAGGCTACGGTGGCACCTACTTACCCTCCGGTTACTGCACCCAGCCGGCGGCAGCGCTGCCCCCTCCACACCCCCCAGCCCTCCATGGCTCAGGGTTGCTGCAGCCCCCACACCCAGCACCCACCCTGGTGCCGGGCTACGGCTCCTCCGGCCCCATGTACAACTACGCCGCCGGCAGCTACCCGCCACAGCCGGGCTACGGCACCATCCACCCCCCTCATCCCTCAGCCTCCTACCTGCCCTCCGGCATCGCGGCGCCCACCCCCATCCCAGCCCCACCACCCACCACCCGCCCACCCGGTTACGGATACCAGGGTGCTGGTTTAGCCCCCTTGGCCGTGCCGCCCCTCGGCACCGAGGCGGTGGGCAGCCTGAAGAGGAAGGCTTTCGACATCTCCGGTGGGGAGGATGAGGAGGAGGGAGGAAGGTACAGGAAATACAGCTACGAGCAGCCAAAGTCCCCCTACCCCATGTCGGACAACGGCGAGTGCCGGGGCAACGGGTTCGGTGGCAGCGCCGAGTCCCCTCAGGTGGCCTTCAAGCCCGGGAAGCGGCCGGCGGGTGCCGGCACCGCCGAGGAGCACGCCGGCAAGTACGGCGGGCAGCCGATGAAGAGTATGGTCTCCCCACCCTACGGCACTGGAGATGCTCCTCTCCGGCCCCCGGAACCCTTTGAGAAGTTCAGCCCCCCACTCGCCAACGGGGAGCGGGCGGCCGAGCCGGGACCCCCTTTCCCTCTCCGCCTGCCCCCCAACAAAGCAGCGGTGTTTGGCAGCCCGACGGTGGAGGAACAACCCAAGAACGTTGACCCTTTGGTGTTGGAGCTGGTGAACACCAAGATTGTGGAGCGGGGGCCGCCGGTGCAGTGGACAGACATCGCTGGGCAGGTCTCTGTGAAGGCCGCCATCGAGGAGGAGCTGGTGTGGCCCATCCTCCGTCCCGGCGCTTACACGGGGGCGAGTCGACCCCCTCGAACCATCCTGCTGTTCGGACCCCGCGGGACGGGCAAGACCTTGCTGAGCCGCTGCATCTCCACCCAGCTGGGCTCCACTTTGCTGAAGCTCAGCGGGACCACCCTGCTCTCCACCTGGAAAGCTGAAGCTGAGAAGATCCTCCAGACCGTCTTCTTCGTCGCCCGCTGCCGCCAGCCCGCCGTGGTGCTCATCACCGAAGCCGAGTCCTTGTTGCTTGCCCGGGCTGGTGAGGATGGTAGCCAAGTGAGCAACCTGAAATCTCAGCTCCTCTCTTACCTGGACAACGTGGCTACCTCCTCAGAGCAGAACGTGGTGGTGATTGGTACCACCTCCCGGCCGGGCAGTATGGATGAAGCTTCTCACCGGCGCTTCGCCAAGCGCTTCTACATCTCCCCGCCCGACGGCATCGCCCGGCGCCAGATCCTCCACCACGCCCTGGCTCAGCAGAGCTCCTGCCTCAGTGAAAGGGAGATGGCTTCCTTGGTGCAACACACCGAGAGCTTCTCTGGTAGTGAGCTGGTCCAGCTCTGCCAGCACGCCGGGACCGCCGCCGCCGCCACCACCACCACCACCACCCCTCTCCATGGATTACCAGCTCAGATCCAACCTACCTCCTACCAGGACTTGGAGAAGGCCTTCTGCAAGGTCCGCCCTGCTGCCTCCCAGAAGGAGCTGGACTTGTTCCTGGAGTGGGATAAGATGTACGGCACCAGGCACTGACGGCGCCGGGGATGGGACCCTTCACCCCCACCCCCACCCCCCTCCCAGGGTTTGGTGGAGCCACCTCGGGGTCTGGCTCTCCCCAAAAAGCCACTCCTGGGGCATCATCACTCCCAAGGAGCAGGAAGCCATCACCCCCTGAACTCAGGATCACCTATTTATTATTCACCTGTCCATCTGTCCCCCAGGACCGGCGATGTTGGGGGGGGCTGGAGGCACCTGGAGCTGGATTTTTGGGGGGTGGGTGGGGTGTCCAGCGTTCCAGCATCAGATACTCAACCTTCCCCCTCATCTACCTCTCCAATTAATGATCACTTCCTAATTACCTCAGGCATCTCCAGAGCTGGAAGCATCCCTGTGACATCCCTCAGCAGGGATGGGGATGAGGGGAGAGGAGAATAGAGGGGGGAGGGACACACACACACAACACCCCCAAAACCAGGGAGGAGGGGGGGGTTTGGTGTTAAATGCTGTAGATTCTTGAATATTTTAGACTTTGGGGAGGGTTTTATGTAGGATTTTTGGGTTGGTTTGGTTGGTTTTTGGTTGTTTTGTGGGGTTTTTCCCCCCCTTTTAACTACTCAGGAAAAGAATTTACCTCAGAAACGAAGGAAAAAAACCCCAAAAAAGAAGAAAAACACCAAAAAAAAAAAAAAAGGAGACAGAATGTGCTGTTAAAAACTCTTTTCACCTCAGAAAAGGCAAAAAAAATAGGGATTTTTGGGATGTTTTTGTTATTTTGGGGAAGTTTTCAGAGCCAGGATGAAGCTGCCTCACGTGGTTCCTTCTGGAAGGAGTGGAAGAAGAAAGGAAAACTCTTGAAAAAGCCCCAAAACCCCCTAAAACTTGAAGCTGTTTGGTACAAAGCTGGAAGTTGAATGTATTTTGGGGGCTGGGCTGGGATTGTAGCTTTAATTAGCTGGTTTTACCCCAATTGCTGCCCTTGGGGTGGGGGTATGGGGGGTAATGAACCCATCATCAACCCCCCCCACCCTGCCCCAGCATCCACATGGGTTCTGGGATTGGGATGGTTCTGGAAGCTTCCAGACCATCTCCTGATGCATCCTGGGGTGCAGGGGTGTGGGAAGGGGAGGGGGGGGGGGTTGGACGTGCGTCCCTGGGGAAGGTTTTGGGGGTGGGGGGTGGTTACCCCACCTCCTGGGGGTGTTTCTTGCACCGGGGTGGCGGCTGCTGGGGTGATGCTGGTGATGATGTTGGTGATGCCACCGGTGACGCCGCTGGGGAGGATGTGGGTGAAGATGCCAGTGATGCCACCAGTGATGCCACCAGTGATGCCACTGGTGACACCACCGGTGACATGGCTGGTGATGGTGCCAATGATCATGCTGGTGACGCCACTTGTGATGCCACCGGTGATGCTGCTGGTGATGCCACCAGTGGTGATGCCCGTGATGGCACTGATGACACTGCCGGTGACACCACCAGTGATGCTGCTGGTGACGCCACCGGTGATGGCACCAGTGATGACACCAGTGACAATACTGGTGATGACTCTGGTGATGCTGCTGGTGATGCCACCAGTGGTGATGCCAGTGACACCACAGTGATGCCACCAGTGATGATGCCAGTGATGGCACTGATGACACTGCTGGTGACGCTGCTGGTGACGCCACCAGTGATGACACCGGTGACAATACTGGTGATGACTCTGGTGATGATGCTGGTGATGGCACCAGTGATGCCACCAGTGACACCACCAGTGATGCCACTGGTGATGATGCCAGTGATGATGCCGGTGACAATGCCAATGATGACCCGAGTGATGCCACCAGTGATGACACTGGTGATGATGCCGGTGACATTGCTGGTGACACCGTCGGTGACGCTGTCGGTGACGCTGCCGGTGATGCCGCTGGTGACACCGTCAGTGACACTGCCGGTGACGCCACTGGTGACGCCACCAGTGATGCCACCAGTGACGCTGCCAGTGATGATGTTGGTGACAATGCCAATGATGACACCAGTGAGGACGCTGGTGGTGGCACTGGTGACACACCGGTGACACCGTCAGTGATGATACCAGTGACAATGCCAGTGATGGCACCAGTGATGGCACCAGTGATGACACTGGTGATGCTGTCGGTGACAACGCTGGTGATGCCACCAGTGATGCCAGTGGTGCCGCTGCCAGTGATGCCACCAGTGATGATGTCAGTGATGCCACCAGTGGTGCCACCAGTGGTGCCACCAGTGATGATGTCAGTGATGCCACCAGTGATGCCACCAGTGGTGCCAGTGATGCCACCAGTGATGCCACCTGTGGTGCCACCAGTGGTGCCACCAGTGATGATGTCAGTGGTGCCACCAGTGATGCCACCAGTGGTGCCAGTGATGCCACCAGTGATGCCACCTGTGGTGCCACCACTGATGCCACCAGTGATGATGCCAGTGGTGCCACCAGTGGTGCCACCAGTGATGATGTCAGTGGTGCCACCAGTGATGCCACCAATGGTGCCAGTGATGCCACCAGTGATGATGTCAGTGATGCCACCAGTGGTGCCACCAGTGGTGCCACCAGTGATGCCACCAGTGATGATGTCAGTGGTGCCACCAGTGATGCCACCAGTGGTGCCAGTGATGCCACCAGTGATGCCACCAGTGGTGCCACCAGTGATGATGTCAGTGATGCCACCAGTGGTGCCACCAGTGGTGCCACCAGTGGTGCCACCAGCAATCCCTCCCCTTGCCACCCACACTCAGGGGGGTGGTTCTGCCTTCCTGCCCCCATCACCACTTCTCAGCACCACGAAGCCCCAGCAGAGGCTGCACAACTGGGGGGGGAAACCACATTCCCCCCCCCCCCCCCCCAAATTAAAACCCTGGCAGGGCTGAGCATTGGGACCCCCTGTGTGCCCCCCTCTTCCCCATCATGATCCCACCACACATCCCCCTGACACCCCCCCACACCCCCCAATTTCTCATCCCTGGGAGGGTTGGGTTGGGTTTTTTTTTAATTTCCCTAATTAACCCCCTCCCCAACCACTAATTAGGGTGGGGGGGGCTTATTTTTAATTAATATTATTATTATTTGAATGGCTTTTGTTCGAATTGTAGCTGGGGGAGGCAGCTGCTCCAGCCACAGAGCAGCCCCCCCTCCCCATCACCTCAGGGTCTGCGCACGCAGAGAGAGGGGGACCCACCTCTCCTTAGGGATGGATAGATGGATGATGAGGGGGTGGATGGGTGGGGGGGGGTCTCCCCACTTTTTCCCCACCCCCCTCCTCTCCCCACAGGTCTCCAACAGCTCCAGGATGTTTCCCCAAGGCTGGGGGAGGGGGTGGGGTGGAGATTGGGGGGTTCATTTGGGCATTTCCAACTGCAAAGGGCATTATCCCCCCCCCCTCTCTTCTAACACCCCCCCTTAAACTGGATCCTGGGCTCCAGAAGACCTTTAATTCTAATTCTAATTAACAGTTCAGGCTTGGGCCGTGCTCTGTAACCGTTTCTACCTCATTGTTTGCAACTTGTTGTACACGGGGAGTATTTAATTCATGTCTTAGGGATGCCCAGAAAGGGGCTCCGGAGCTGGGATGTTCTACCTCAAGTAAATGCTGTATTTTAAGAAGAAAACTATTAACACAGTATTAAAGAGATTACATGAACCCCCCCCTTGCTGTCTTCTCACCCCACACACCCCCCCCCCTGCACCCTTCAGTTTGGGGTTTTGGCTCCTAAGGGGATGGGGGGTGGTTGGAGGGGGTGGGTGTGGGTGGGGGATTGGGGATTGAAGGGGTTGGGGTGGTGAAGTCAAGGGGAAGGGGGGGGAATGGGGTGGGGGGTGAGGTTATTCCTTCTTTAGGGGTGATGGGTAGGGGGGTGGGTGAAGCCCTCCCCTCTTTTGGGGTGATGGGTGGGGGTCTGGGTGAGCCCCTCCCCTGGTGATGGGTGATGAGTAGGGGTCTGGGTGTGCTCCTCCCCTCTTTTGGGGTGATGGGTGGGGGTCCTGGTCCATCTTTCCCCTCTTTGGGGGTGATGGGTGGGGGGCTGGGTGAGCCCTTCCCCTCTTTAGGGGTGATGGGTGGGGGGGTGGGCGTGCTCCTCCCCTCTTTTGGGGTGATGGGTGGGGGTCTGGGTGAGCCCTCTTTAGGGGTGATGGGTGGGGGTCCTGGTGCACCTCTCCCCTCTTTAGGGACAATGGGTGGGGGTCCTGGTGCACCTTTCTCCTCTTTTGGGGTGATGCGTGGGGGTCCTGGTGCACCTCTCCCCTCTTCAGGGGTGATGGATGGGGGGCTGGGTGAGCCCCTCCCTTCTTTTGGGGTGATGGGTGAGGGTGCTGGTGAACCCCTGCCCTTGTGATGGGTGATGGGTGGGGGGGTGGGCGTGCTTCTCCCCTCTTCAGGGGTGATGGGTGGGGGTCTGAGTGAGCCCTTCCCCTCTTTAGGGGTGATGGATGGGGGTCCTGGTGCACCTTTCTCCTCTTTTGGGGTGATGGGTGGGGGTCCTGGTGCACCTCTCCCCTCTTCAGGGGTGATGGGTGGGGGACTGGGTGAGCCCTTCCCCTCTTTAGGGGTGATGGGTGGGGGTCTGGGCGTGCTTCTCCCCTCTTCAGGGGTGATGGGTGGGGGTCCTGGTGCACCTCTCCCCTCTTTGGGGGTGATGGGTGGAGGTCCTGGTCCATCTCTCCCCTCTTTGGGGGTGATGGGTGGGGGTCTGGGTGAGCCCTTCCCCTCTTCAGGGGTGATGGGTGGGGGTCTGGGTGAGCCCTTCCCCTCCTTAGGGGTGATGGGTGGGGGTCCTGGTGCACCTCTCTCCTCTTTGGGGATGATGGATGGGGGTCCTGGTGCACCTCTCCCCTCTTTGGGGGTGATGGGTGGGGGGCTGGGTGAGCCCCTCTATTCTTTAGGGGTGATGGGTGAGGGTGCTGGTGGACCCCTCCCCTTGTGATGGGTGATGGGTGGGGGGGTGGGCGTGCTTCTCCCCTCTTCAGGGGCGATGGGTGAGGGTCCTGGTGCACCTTTTCCCTCTTTGGGGGTGATGGGTGGGGGTCTGGGTGAGCCCTTCCCCTCTTCAGGGGCGATGGGTGGGGGTCTGGGTGAGCCCTTCCCCTCTTTAGGGGTGATGGGTGGGGGGGTGGGCGTGCTCCTCCCCTCTTTAGGGGTGATGGGTGGGGGTCTGGGTGAGCCCTCTTTAGGGGTGATGGGTGGGGGTCCTGGTGCACCTCTCCCCTCTTTAGGGACAATGGGTGGGGGTCCTGGTGCACCTTTCTCCTCTTTTGGGGTGATGCGTGGGGGTCCTGGTGCACCTCTCCCCTCTTCAGGGGTGATGGATGGGGGGCTGGGTGAGCCCCTCCCTTCTTTTGGGGTGATGGGTGAGGGTGCTGGTGAACCCCTGCCCTTGTGATGGGTGATGGGTGGGGGGGTGGGCGTGCTTCTCCCCTCTTCAGGGGTGATGGGTGGGGGTCTGAGTGAGCCCTTCCCCTCTTTAGGGGTGATGGATGGGGGTCCTGGTGCACCTTTCTCCTCTTTTGGGGTGATGGGTGGGGGTCCTGGTGCACCTCTCCCCTCTTCAGGGGTGATGGGTGGGGGACTGGGTGAGCCCTTCCCCTCTTTAGGGGTGATGGGTGGGGGTCTGGGCGTGCTTCTCCCCTCTTCAGGGGTGATGGGTGGGGGTCCTGGTGCACCTCTCCCCTCTTTGGGGGTGATGGGTGGAGGTCCTGGTCCATCTCTCCCCTCTTTGGGGGTGATGGGTGGGGGTCTGGGTGAGCCCTTCCCCTCTTCAGGGGTGATGGGTGGGGGTCTGGGTGAGCCCTTCCCCTCCTTAGGGGTGATGGGTGGGGGTCCTGGTGCACCTCTCTCCTCTTTGGGGATGATGGATGGGGGTCCTGGTGCACCTCTCCCCTCTTTGGGGGTGATGGGTGGGGGGCTGGGTGAGCCCCTCTATTCTTTAGGGGTGATGGGTGAGGGTGCTGGTGGACCCCTCCCCTTGTGATGGGTGATGGGTGGGGGGGTGGGCGTGCTTCTCCCCTCTTCAGGGGCGATGGGTGAGGGTCCTGGTGCACCTTTTCCCTCTTTGGGGGTGATGGGTGGGGGTCTGGGTGAGCCCTTCCCCTCTTCAGGGGCGATGGGTGGGGGTCTGGGTGAGCCCTTCCCCTCTTTAGGGGTGATGGGTGGGGGGGTGGGTGTGCTTTTCCCCTCTTCAGGGGTGATGGGTGGGGGGGTGGATGTGCTTTTCCCCCCTTCAGGGGTGATGGGTGGGGGGTCTGGGTGAGCCCTTCCCCTCTTTAGGGGTGATGGGTGGGGGGGTGGGCGTGCTTCTCCCCTCTTCAGGGGTGATGGGTGGGGGTCTGGGTGAGCCCTTCCCCTCTTTAGGGATCATGGGTGGGGGCCAGGGTGAGCCCCTTCCCTCTTTAGGGTCGATGGGTGGGTGTCCTGGTGGACCCCTCCCCTCCTTGGACCAAAGGCACCTGGTGGGGGGGCTCCTGGGGAGCAGCAGGTGCTGAGGTCCCATGAGGAGGGGGCACTGCTGGAGAGGCTCATGGGGGGCATGGGGGACCCCTCCCCAAATGGAAAGGGACACAGTGACCCTGGGGAAGGGTCCCAGCTCCTTTGCAGACCCTCCTGGTGCAGGGGAGTGGTGCCATCCCAGCTCATCCCAGTGATACTCCCAGATCTTCTGGTGAGGATGAGGAGGAGCCTTCCAGGAGCAACAGCAACAAGAGGGGGGTGGGATTTAGGAGTCAAACTGGGCAGCTCTGAGCCTGTCTGATGCCAGTTTAATGCTCATCAAGGTAGAAACACCCAGAAAAACCACGTGGAATGGGGACAGGGGGCTGAGGGAAGGCCCCACCCTCACCCCAAACCCCCTCAGCATGACGAGGGGGTCATAGAATCCCAGCCTGGTCTGGGTTGGATCCCCAAGGGTCACAGAGCTCCAACCCCCCTGCCACAGGCAGGGCCACCAACCTCCAGGCCTGGAGCTACACAAGGTTGCCCAGGGCCCCAGCCAACCTGGCCTTGGACACCCCCAGGGATGGATGGGGCACCCACCCCCTCTCTGGGCAGCTACCCCCATCTCCATCCCCATCTCCAACTCCATCCCCATCTCCATCCCCATCCCCATCCCCATCTCCATCTCCATCCCCATCTCCATCCCCATCCCCATCCCCATCCCCATCCCCATCCCCATCCCCATCTCCATCCCCATCCCCATCCCAGTCCCATCCCCATCCCAATCACAGAATCCCAGCCCGGTCTGGGTTGGATCCCCAAGGGTCCCAGAGCTCCAACCCCCCTGCCACAGGCAGGGACACCAACCTCCAGGCCTGGAGCTACACAAGGTTGCCCAGGGCCCCAGCCAACCTGCCCTTGGTCACAGCAGGAGGTTCCTCAGCAGCTTTGGGGTTTCTCAGTTCCCCTCTTTGCCTCGTTGCCCTTCCCAAAGGAGCCACCCCAGGCCCCTTCCCTCCCTCCCAGGGACACGGGGCTGGGCGGTGGCACCACAGCATCCCACCCCCAAAAAAGGGGCTGCCCTAAAACATCCTCAGGGCAGGATGAGGCTGTTGGGTACTGGCACCTCCAGCAGCTGCTGGGGTTGGGAGATGCTCAGTGGGCTGGGGTGGAGGTGGGGGGGAGATGCTGCCAATCAGGGACCCAGCCCTGGGACACGCTGCCTTGTGAGGTCAGAGAGGCAGCCAGCGTTCCTAGGCCACCCAGAGAGCTGTAGAGAGGGGTGCTGAGCGGTCCTGAGAGCCATGATGGTACCACTGGGACTCATCCTGCTCTTACTGGTGATGGGTGCCCGGTGCAACGACTCAGTGGCGGACAACGTGGGCCCTCACACCATGAGCCGCATCGCCGAGCTGCTGTCCCCATCCGAGTGCCGCCAGCTCCGGCGCCAGCTCACGGGGCGACCCGGAGACCTGGAAGAGTGGGAACTGGAGCTCCAACAGCTCTCAGAGCACAACAACCCCATCCGCCACCGCCGCAGCCCCGCGGGATGCTCAGCGGCCTTACGCCATTGGCTGGCGACGGCGGGGAAGGTGACGACGTGGGACCGGTTAGTGAGGGGCCTCCGGAAGATAGGCCGGCCCGATATCGCCCGGGAGCTGGGGAAGAACCTCAACCAGGACAGGAGCCTGGAGCTACGTAGGAACGTGGAGGAGTACGGCCGCACCGTGCAGCACCTCACCTCCTCCCTGCTGCTGGAGGGCGGGCAGCATGGCGGCGCGCGAGCCAAGAGGGCCCTAGGCCTCAGGGAGCTGGAGGACTTGGGGGAGCTGCGCTTTGTGAGGCGGCCACCCCCTCCTTACACCCGTAGCCTCCTGGGCTGGGTTGGTCCTGTGGTTTTGGGTATCCTGGGTGGTTTCTTCGCCTCCATCGTCGTCACCGTGGCCACGGTCTACTCCTACAAGTGGATGCTTGGCCTGGATGCTGCCTGAAATTGGGGTGTCACCCGATTGGAATGTCTGGCTGGAGCTGCTGGAGGACAACCCAGGCCCAATAAAGCCCATTTGTTTTGCCAGTCATAGAATCAGAGAACTGTAGGGGTTGGAAGGGACCTCCAGAGATCATGGGGTCCAACCCCCCTGCCAAAGCAGCTCCCCAGGACAGGTTGGTGTCCAGATGGGGCTGGAATATCCCCAGAGATGGAGACTCCACATCCCCTGGGCAGCCTGTCCCAGGGCTCCCTCACCCTCACTGGGGAAAAGTTCTTCCCCATGTTGGTGGGGAACTCCCTGTGCTCCAGCTTGAGCCCATCACCCCTTGTCCTGTCCCCACAGACACTGCAAAGGGGCTGGCTGAGTCTCCCTGCATCCCATCCTTCAGATTAATAAGGTCCCCCCTGAAGTCTTCTCCTCCCCAGGCTGAACAGCCCCAGCTCCCTCAGCCTTTCCTCCCAGGGGAGATGCTCCAGCCCCTTCAGCATCTCCCTGTCCCTCCTCTGGCCTCTCTCCAGGAGATCCCTGTCCCTTTGATCCCAGGGAGCCCAGACCTGGACACAACACTCCAGTGGGGCCTGAGTAGGGCAGAGCAGAGGGGGAGGATCCCCTCCTGTCACCTGCTGCCCACACTCCTCCTGATGCCCCCAGGATCCCCTTGTCTCTCTCAGCCCCAGGGCACACTGCTGGCTCGTGGCCACCCTGTCACCCACCAGCACCCCCAGGTCCTTCTCCTCAGAGCTCCTCCCCAGCAGCTCCCCCCAGCCTGTCCTGATTCCAGCAGTTCTTCCTTCCCAGGGGCCAGACTCTCCACTTGCTGTTGTTGAACCTCAGCTGGTGTCTCCCTGCCCAGCTCTCCAGCCTGGCCAGGTCTCTCTGAGTGGCAGAGGAGTGTCCTGTGTGTCACCCACTCCTCCCAGCTCTCAGGACCCAACACCCAGCCCTGGGGAACACCATTGAGTGGTTGACACCCAGAGCCCAACCCCGTCTGTCCTCCTGGGTGGGGAGGGTCCCATCCCTGGCTTGCTGCCTACTGGGGGTGTCCCCCAGCCATCCCCATCATCCCCAGCTGCTGGGGATGGCCCTGGTTGTTACTGGGTGCTGGAGGGCCTAAAGGTGGGGACAGAGACCCCCTTGGCCTCCTGTACCCCAGTTTGGGGTCTTCCCCATGCCCTGGGGGGTCCCCCCACAGCAGGGAGGGGACAAACTCTGCTGTGTTATGGCCCTAAGGCAGCACCTGGGGTTCATTAGTGCTGGGAGGTTAATTACTGCTGGGAGGGAGGTTAATGATTAGGCTGCTGAGTGGAGCTGGTGGGTTTGGGGGGGTTGGTTGGTGGGTGGGGGGGTAGGTGAGTTGGGGTGGGGTGGCCCCATCACCCCTCACCCCATCACTCCATCCCCTCAGGAACAGCTCTTCCCAGCACCTCTCAGGGACTGGAAGGTCCCATATGGTCCCTCTGGAACTTTCTCTTCTCCAGGTGGAACCAACCCCCCCCCTTTGGCACAGGGGTCCCACCCCACCCCACGCCTGTTACAGGGGAGCCCTACCACCCCCACCCCAGGGGCAGGTCCCTGCACCCTGGAAACCTTCCAGCTCAGGCTTGACGGGGGTGTGAGGGGCTGTGAGGACATCCCTTGCCTGCAGCTGGTGACTTTTTGGCTTCCTTGTGAGGGTGTCACCCCCATTCCTGTCCCCCTTCTGCTCCCCATTCCGCTGAATTTGGGGAATTTCAGTGCTCCTGGTGGTGGTTTTATCACCTCTGGGCTCAAGTGGGGGCCTCAGGATGCTGCTGGAGGAGGAGCTGCTGGACCAGGCTTTGAAGACACCACAAATTCCACAACACCACAAGGCTCCGGAGCACCGGGCACCCCCCCCCACCTGCACCCATTGCACGAGGGGAGGGTGGGGGTGGGTGTAGGGGGGGATGGGTGTAGGAGGGGGGGGGTTTCTCCACACACCGTGGGACCCAGGGAGTGACCTTGGGGCTGCTTGGGAGCAACCAAAACACCCTGGTGCTATCAGCCGGTGGCTGTTTGGCTCCCAAGGCCAAGGGAAATAACTCGTTGCTGGGTGGGGGGTGCGGGGTGGGGGGGATGCGGGGGGGGGGGGGGGGGTGGGGAGGGTGCACACCCATCCCCATCGCATTAGGGGTCTCATACAACCACCCCCCGCCTCTCCCCAGCCCTGCCAGTCCCAGAGCACCCACCCCTCCACCCCACGGGGGTCCTTGTGCACTAGATCCCCCCCCCCATCCCCCCGCAGCTGCCCCCCCCCCCAACCCCAGGGGCTCCCCGCACCGCTGCAGCCAACGCGCATGCGCGCAGCGGGCCGGTGGATGTCCCAGGGACTACAACTCCCAGCCTGCCCCGCGCGGGATTCCCCGGCGGAGCTGAGCGCTGATTGGCTGCGGAGGGGATTTGAACCGGGCGCGCGGCGGGGCCGGTAGTGAGGCGGCGGTGAGGCGGCGGGAGCGGGACGGGGGAACCGGGGGGGATATAGGGGCCCTGTGGGGGGATATAGGGCGCTCTGGGGGGATAAAGGGGCTTTATGGGGGCTGGGAGTGGGGCTGGGGGGGGATATAGGGGCCCTATGGGGCTGGGAGGGGGCGTATAGGGGCCTTGTGAGGCCATATAAGGGCGCTGGGGGGGATAAAGGGGCCTTATGGGGGCTGGGGGGGGACATAGAGGCCTTATAGGGGCGGGAAGTGGGAATATAGGGGCTGTGAGTGTGTCTGGGGGGGATATAGGGGCCCTGTGGGGCTGGGAGGGGGCATATAGGGGCCTTGTGAGGCCATATAGGGGTGCTGAGGGGAGATAAAGGGGCCTTATGGGGGCTGGGGGGGGACATAGAGGCCTTCTGGGGCGGGGAGTGGGAATATAGGGGCCTTATAGGGGAAGAGAGTGTGTCTGGGGGGGATATAGGGGCCCTGTGGGGCTGGGAGGGGGCATATAGGGGTCTTGTGAGGCCATACAGGGGCACTGGGGGGGATCAAGGGGCCTTATGGGGGCTGGAGGGGGACATAGAGGCCTAATAGGGCTGGGGAGTGTGGCTGCGGGGGATATAGGGGCCCTGTGGGGCTGGAGGGGGCATATAGGGGCCTTGTGAGGCCATATAGGGGCGCTGGGGGGGGATAAAGGGGCCTTATGGGGGCTGGGGGGGGATATAGAGGCCTTTTAGGGCTGGGGAGTGGGGCTGGGAGTGGGGCAGATTGGGGGCTGGAAGTGGGGCTGGGGAGGGGATATGGGGGCCTTCTAGGGGCAGGGAGTGGGACTGGGGGATATAGGGCCTCTGTGGGGGCTGGGAGTGGGGCTGGGTTAGATATGGGAGCCCTGTGAGGTTTGGGAGCAGGGTTGGGGGGGCTATAGGGGCCCTGTGGAGGCGGGGAGTGGGACTGGGGGATATAGGGGCCCTGTGGGGGCGGGGAGTGGGACTGGGGGATATAGGGGCCCTGTGGGGGCTGGGAGTGCAGCTGGGGTGGGATATGGGGGCCCTGTGGGTTGGGGAGTGGGACTGGGGAGGGGATATGGGGGCCTTATAGGGGCAGGGAGTGGGACTTGGGGATATAGGGGCCCTGTGGGGGCTGGGAGTGACACTTGGGGGTATATGGGGGCCCTATGAGGTTTGGGAGTGGGGTTGGGGGGGATATAGGGGCCTTATAGGGGCGGGGAGTGGGGTTGGGGGAATATAGGGGCCCTATGGGGGTGATGAGTGGGTGTGGGGGAGATTGGGGGCTGGAAGTGGGGCTGGGGAGGGGATATGGGGGCCTTATAGGGGCAGGGAGTGGGACTGGGGGATATAGGGCCTCTGTGGGGGCTGGGAGTGGGGCTGGGTCAGATATGGGAGCCCTATGAGGTTTGGGAGCAGGGTTGGGGGGGGATATAGGGGCCCTGTGGGGGCTGGGAGTGCGGCTGGGGTGGGATATGGGGGCCCTATGAAGTTTGGGAGCAGGGTTGGGGGGGATATAGGGGCCTTATGGGGCTGGGAGTGCGGCTGGGGGAATATAGGGGCCCTGTGGGGGCTGGGAGTGAGACTTGGGGGTATATGGGGGCCCTATGAGGTTTGGGAGCAGGGTTGGGGGGCATATAGGGGCCTTATGGGGGCAGAGAGTGGGGTTGGGGGGGGGATATGGGTGTCTGTGGGGGTGGGGGCAATATAGGAGCCCAGTGGGGAGTGGGGCAGAGGGTGCTGGGAGGACTGGGCAGTGGGGCTGTGGGCTCCCAGGGAGCTGGAGAATGATGGGGGGGAGGGGGGGGTCTGGGTGTCTGGGGAGTGGATCTGGGAACCTGTCAGCATTTGGGGAGGGGGGAAAGGGGGGGCTGGTCCTCTGAGTGTCCCCCCCTTTCCCTCCCCTCCCCAGCCCCACGTGACGTATGAAGCACCAGAAAGGAGCTGATCCGAGCGCGGGGCCGGCGGGCGCAGACGGGCGGCTGGCTGAGCTCTGGGTGAGCTGGGGGATTGGGGAAGGGGCTCTCCTGGTGCCACCCTGACTTGATGGGGTGGAGAAAACCCCTCAGCTGGGTGCTTAGTTCTGTCTCCCTCCTTTCCCTCCCTCAGGAATGTCTCTCCCATGGGCTGGGCGATGCCTCTGCCACCACCCAACCCTCCCGGCTGCGCAAGGGCCAAGCTTGTGACCGGGTCCTTCGGCTCTGCGTGGAGCAGATGGCAGAGCCAGGCTGCTCTGCCACACACGCTGCAGGCCTGGCAGCTGTGGCAGAGGCAGCTTGCCAGGGTTACCTCAGTGCTGTGCCACAACCCCTTCCTTTCTACCTGGAGAAGATCCTCTACCACCTGCTGAGGAACGCGGCGCGCCGGGGGAGCGGCTCTGCCTGCTGGAAGGTGGCTGATCTCCTCCGTGCCAGGCTCCTGGCCTACCACCCTGGCCAGGCTCCCTGGAAGGACTTCACAGCCATCTCCTACAGCAGCTTTGGTGTGCTCTGGAAGGTGGCAGATGCTTTGGCTGAGCCTGACCGGCCTCAGGAGGAGGGTAGAGCCGTTCTCTCTGTCCGCCTACGAGCCCTTCGCTTCCTCCTGCTGCTGGAGGAGGATGGAGCCACCTTGGGGCCTCTGCAGCCCCCCTTCTTCACCTCCCAAACAGCTCAGCAAGCTGCTGCTGCTGCTGCTTTGTATGAAGCCCAGCAGACCCAACCCTCTGCTTTCCTCAGCCAGCAGATCAAGGACTGTTTGCTCACCCCTCTGAGAGAGGAGAAGGCAGATCCCCCTTCCTTCCAGCGATCCCTTTGCTTCTTCGAGCTCACCTTGGAGCAGTGCCGGCACCTCTGCAAGGCTGGCCTCCACAGGAAGGCTGAGGAGGCCATAAAGGATGCAAAGAGCTTCTTAGGGGCTACCAGCACCTCTGCAAAATCTTTTGGTGACCCCCTGTCCCTCCTGGAATCTGGGGTTCAGCTGAGCCGGGCGCTGGCCAAGAGCTCTGGCAAAGGGGGGCCGCCCTTAGCCCAGGCTGCGGCGGCTCTCGGAGGGGTGGAGGGTGAAGTGTTGGAGCCCTTGCTCAGGGTGCTGGCTGAGACCTGTCAGTTTGTCCTCTTCTCCCTTGGGGAGTGTGTGAAGAGGAGCGAGCAGCAGCATTTTGGGAGGGATGACACCCTCAGCCTCTGCGCCTTCACCCAGGGGCACTGCCGCCTCCTCCGACGGCTGCTGGACAGGGTGAGGCTGGGGCTGTCGAGCCTTCTGGAGGGTTCAGAACCCCACTTCAGGGGTCAACACTCTCTCTCCTTGCTCTCCCCAACCCCCCCTAAAAACCCTACTCTTCTCCTTCCCTCCCCAGGTTCCTCCTGAGGGGGTCAAGCAGCAGCTCATGGTGAAGCATCTGCTCTACCGCAACCTCCAGCTCTTCACCAGCGTCACCTACGACGCCTTCCAGTGCTCCCAGATCCCAGCAGAAGGCTGGCCAGGCCTGGAGCAGCTGGCAGCTGCCTGCAGGAGGAGTGTGGAGTGGATGCTGGAGGCCTTGGAAGGGCTTCCAGAAAGCGAGCGAGCCAAGTACCTCGACATCACCGGTCAGTCCCACAGAGGGTGGGACCAAACCCAGCTCCTTGTCCCTGGGGCTGAGAGGTGACAGTCCCTGGCTGGCTGAGGGACAAGAGGTGGTTCAGAAGGGGTTTATTCTCTGTCACACCCTTAATTTTTGGGGTTTTGCTTGCTGCAGTGTCGTGCACTTTCAAGCTGGCTTACATCTTCTACAACCAGAACCTTCACCAGCAGGCCAGCTCTGTCTGTGAGTCCCTCTGCCAGAGGCTGCAGGCCACAGGAGCCTACATGTGTCCAGAGATACCCCCAGAGAGGGTAAGTGCCTCCCTGGCCAAAACAGGGGTGAACCTGACCATCCTCATGCCTGGAGAGGAGAGGATGGGACTGGTTTTTCCTCCTAATTCCCTGCTTGGGGAATCGTAGAATCCCAGCCTGGTCTGGGTTGAATCCCCAAGGATCCCAGAGCTCCAACCCCCCTGCCACAGGCAGGGCCACCAACCTCCAGGCCTGGAGCTACACAAGGTTGCCCAGGGCCCTATCCAACCTGGCCTTGGACACCCCCAGGGATGGATGGGGCACCCACACCCTCTCTGGGCAGCCCCTTCCAGCCCCTCTCTGCAAAGAACTTCCCCCCAATCTCTCCTCTCCCCCTTCCCTCCTCCAGCTTCACCCCAGCCCCTTGTCCTGCCAGTCTCTGCCCTTTAACAAGCCCATTCCCCTCCTGTTCCTGGGGTCCCTTCAGGGACTGGGGGGCTGCAGTGAGGTCCCCCCACAGCCTTCTCTTCTCCAGCCTGACCCAGCCCAGCTCCCTCAGCCTCTCTCCGTAGGGGAGCTGCTCCAGCCCCTCTAATCACCCCCATGTCCCTCCTCTGACCCCTCTCCACCAGCCCCACATGGTATTGGGGTCTCAGCTCTGGACACAGATGAGGACAGAGCAGAGAGGGGACAATCCCCTCCCTGTCCCTGCTGCCACCCCTCTGCTGTGGGCCAGGCCGCTGAGGCCGGTTCTCTCCCCTCTCCCCACAGCTACACAAGTGCTTCAGGCTACAGGTAGAAACCTCCCGCAAACTGGGGCAACTGGACAGAGCCCTGGGGGTGGTGGTGCAGTGGTTGGGGGCACTGGGGAGCCGAATTGGGGAGCTGCTGGTGGAACCCATCTCCCTCTGGGTCCGAGTCAAAACAGACGCCGCCAAACAAGGAGCTGAGGACTTACGCTTACGGTGAGACCCAAAGGGCTGCCTGGCCCCCAGCATGGGGGGAACAATGAGGGTTCTCCTTGCATGATCAACCCACCTCCTTTATTTTCCCCCCTCTCAGAACCCTAAAGGATGGTTTGGAGGGGCACAACCTGGACACAGACACCTTGGTGACCGTTCTCTTTGCGGAGCTGAAGGCTTATAAGTCTGTCCGAGCCGACACGGGGCAGGAACGTTACAATGTCCTCTGTGACCTGCTGGACATCTGCTCTGAGGCCAGTGGGCGCTTGCAGGAACGAGCCAGCTGCTTGATTGAGCTGGCCCAGGTCTTGTGCTACCACAGCTACACCCAGGAGACAGACTGGTGGGTGGTCTCCAGCGTTTTGAGGGTCCTCAAGGGGAGTTTGCTGGAGCTGGAGGGTTCTTGCTCTGGCAGTTTGCTCTGTTTGAAGTCCTGGGGGTGTATCCATGCTCTGGGTGGGTTTAGAGGGGCAGAAGGTTGTTCCTAACCCCTGTTCTCCTGCAGCTCCTCCCTGGATGCAGTCCATGGAGCCTTGCAGCTGCTGGAGCTGATACCCAGGAGCACCCAGAACCAGGACCAGCTCCTTGACATCCGGGCGCAGGCGCTGCTCTGGCTCTACATCTGCACCCTGGAGTCCAAGCTGGAGAAGGTGGGTGGGGAGTGACAGAGGAGGAGGGGTGGAAGCTGTGGGATACCAAAACTCCCAATCTAGAAACACCCTGAGCCCTCCTCAGCCTTGCTGGAAGCACTCAGCTCCACACCCAGGCCACCAAAACCCACCTGGACCCCACTGGGGAGCCCCGTGGTGTCTCTTAACGTGCATCACTGGTGCCTTTGCCCCCTCCTCCCCCTGCTGCAGAGCATAGAGAGGGACCAGAGAGCCAGAGCTCAGGGAGTGAAGAACCTGGATGACTTTGAGCCCAACGACCTGAATTATGAAGGCCGGATGCTGGAGGACAGGTTCCTGTACGATGGCATCTCCTTCAACCTGGTGACAGACACTGGTGAGGACACTGGCAGGGCTCTGCCTCTTGGTGAAGCCACCTGGGAAGCCTCTGTGTTTGGGATCTGGGTGTTTCATCCCAGTGCTGTGCCCTCAGCTCTGTCCAAACACCTGGATGATGCCTTTGCCCTGTGGAAGCAGCTCCTGGTGAGGCCAAGGGTCCCGGCCGTGCGCAGCCCTGAGCAGACTGTAGCTTCTCTTCACCTCCTGGCAGTTCTCTACAAGCTGATGGCCAAGGTACCATAGCTGATGGGACAACAGTGTCCCTTGGCATGTGAAATCCCTCCAAGGTGGCTTTGGAATGTAACTAAGGTGGGGATTTTCCTGCTCCCAGCCCCTTCAAGCCCTGGAGAGCTACCTCCTGGTGAGAGCCCTGTGTGACGCCCTCGGGGACAACCTGGGGACAGCCAACGCCTTGTGCCACCTCACCAAGCTCCTCTTGCAGTTGGAGTGTCCCAGCTACGCCCAGGTGAGTGTGGTGGGGATGGAAAGGGGCTGTGGGCTGAGCTCCTGTGATCCCTGAGCCTGAAACTGGGTCTGTTCCCAGCTTTTCCTGGAGGAGACAGAATCCTGCCTGCAGAAAGCCGACAGCACCGGGGATTCCCACCTCCTGCTGCAGCAGACCTGCCTCCTGCTCCGCAGCCACCTCTGCTGTGCCAACCACCAGGTGAGGCTCCTAAAAACACCCTTTTCTACCTCAAAAATGGAAGCAGAGAGCAAGAGGAGCCCACACTGGGCTATCTTAGTGGACAAGGCTGTGGATGTGTCTTCCTGGACTTCAGGAAAGGCTTTGCTATGGTTTCTCCCAGTATTCTGACTGAGAAACTGGCTGACACTGGGCTGGACAGGGGGACCCTCAGCTGGGTTAAAAACTGGCTGGATGGGCCCAAAGGGTGGATGGAGCCAAATCCAGCTGGAGGCTGGTCATGAGTGGCACCCCCAGGGCTCAGTCCTGGCTCCAGTTCTGTTCAACATCTTTATCCATGACCTGGATGAAGGGATTGGATGCTCCCTCAGTGAGATTGCAGATGACACTGAGCTGGGGGGAAGTGTTGATCTGCCTGAGGGTGGGGAGGCTCTTCAGAGGGGTCTGGACAGGCTGGATCCATGGGATGAGCCCAGTGGGATGAGGTTTAACAAGGCCAAGGGCAGAGTGCTGCCCATGGGACACAACAACCCCCAGCAGCTACAGGCTGGGGGAGACTGGCTGGAGAAGGACCTGGGGGTGTTGGGTGACTGACCACGAGCCAGCAGTGAGCCCAGAAAGGCCAAGGGCATCTTGGCTTGTGACAGACACAGTGTGGCCAGTAGGTGTGGGGAGGGGATTGTGCCCCTGGACTGGGCACTGGGGAGGCTGCAGCTCGAGTGCTGGGTCCAGTTCTGGGCTCCTCAGCATCAGAAGGACATTGGGGTCCTGGGGTGAGTCCAGAGAAGGGCAACCAGGCTGGGGAAGGGGCTGGAGGGTGAATCCTCTGAGGAGCAGCTGAGGGAGCTGGGGGTGTTGAGGCTGGAGAAGAGGAGGCTGAGGGGAGACCTTCTCCCCACCTCCCCTGCCCTGCCAGGAGGGTGCAGAGAGGTGGGCGATGGTCTCTGCAGCCAGGGGACAGGAGATGGGACAAGGGGCAATGGGCTCAAGCTGCTCCAGGTCAGAGTCAGAGCAGATGGGAGGGGAAAGTTCTTCCCTGGAAGAGTTGTCAGGGCTGGAACAGGCTGCCCAGGGAGGGGGTTGAGTCCCCATCCCTGATGTGTTCAGAAAAAGGGTTGATGAGGTACTTAGGGATCTGGTTTAGCTTAGGATGGGAATGGTTGGACTTGATGATCTTCAAAGGTCTCTTCCAACCTGGTGATTCTGTGATGTAACCCCTGGTGCTAAGAGCTTTGGGCATGGGGACACCATGGGTGATGTCTCCTCACCTCTTGCAGATCGAGGAAGGTCTCACCCTGTTGCTGGAAATCCTGAGAAACTCAGCCCTGCAAAAAGTCACCAAGGTCTGGTACCTGCTGAGAGCTCATGTCCTTCAGCTGGTGTCCATCTACCTGAGTCTTCCTCCTGCCCGCCTCTCCCTGGAGCTCAGGCAGCAGATCTTCCTGCAAGGTGAGCTCAGAACCTTCCTCCTGAGCACCAGGCTGTGGACAAAGCTCCACACAAACACCTCTGGGTTCAGGTGAGCTCAGAACCTTCCTCCTGAGCACCAGGCTGTGGACAGAGCACCACACAAACACCTCTGGGTTCAGGTGAGCTCAGAACCTCCCTCTGAGCACCAGGCTGTGGACAGAGCTCCACACAAACCCCTCTGGGTCCAGGTGAGCTCAGAACCTCCCCCTGAGCACCAGGCTGTGGACAAAGCTCCACACAAACACCTCTGGGTCCAGGTGAGCTCAGAACCTCCCTCTGAGCACCAGGCTGTGGACAAAGCTCCACACAAACACCTCTGGGTTCAGGTGAGCTCAGAACCTCCCCCTGAGCACCAGGTTGTGGACAAAGCTCCACACAAACACCTCTGGGTTCAGGTGAGCTCAGAACCTCCCTCTGAGCACCAGGCTGTGGACAAAGCTCCACACAAACACTTCACCTCTGGGTTCAGGTGAGCTCAGAACCTCCCCCTGAGCCACCAGGCTGTGGGCAAAGCTCCACACAAACACCTCTGGGGTCAGGTGAGCTCAGAACCTCCCCCTGAGCACCAGGCTGTGGACAAAGCTCCCCACAAACACTTCACCTCTGGGTTCAGGTGAGCTCAGAACCTCCCCCTGAGCACCAGGCTGTGGACAAAGCTCCACACAAACACCTCTGGGTTCAGGTGAGCTCAGAACCTCCCCCTGAGCACCAGGCTGTGGACAAAGCTCCACACAAACACCTCTGGGTTCAGGTGAGCTCAGAACCTCCCCCTGAGCACCAGGCTGTGGACAAAGCTCCACACAAACACCTCTGGGGTCAGGTGAGCTCAGAACCTCCCCCTGAGCCACCAGGCTGTGGACAAAGCTCCACACAAACACCTCTGGGTTCAGGTGAGCTCAGAACCTCCCCCTGAGCACCAGGCTGTGGACAAAGCTCCCCACAAACACTTCACCTCTGGGTTCAGGTGAGCTCAGAACCTCCCCCTGAGCACCAGGCTGTGGACAAAGCTCCACACAAACACCTCTGGGTTCAGGTGAGCTCAGAACCTCCCCCTGAGCACCAGGCTGTGGACAAAGCTCCACACAAACACTTCACCTCTGGGTTCAGGTGAACTCAGAACCTCCCCCTGAGCCACCAGGCTCTGGACAAAGCTCCACACAAACCCCTCTGGGTCCAGGTGAGCTCAGAACCTTCCCCTGAGCACCAGGGTTTGGACAAAGCTCCCCACAAACACTTCACCTCTGGGTTCCTCCAAACCAGCCCCGTTGGTGGGGTGAGGAGAGGGGAATTTTGTGAGAGAGGGGGGGATGAGGATGGGGAAGGTCTTGCTTGATGCTGCTACCCACAACCTCCTTCCCACAGGCTGGAAGACACCAGAGACAGCTCTTGCTGAAGCCCAGAAGCTGTTCTGCAGCATCGTCCTCCTCCTGATGGACAGCGGCGTGATGGGCTGTCAGGCAACAACAGCATCTGAGGTCCAGTTTGTGGATTATGGTGAGAGAAACCAAACCCAGCTCCTCCTCTGGGAAAAGAACACATTCCTTTGGGAGAAAAGTTGGGTTTCCTTGCCTTGTTTTTCCTGGTCACCAATCCTGTCCCTTCTCAGGGGACAACCTGCTGCTGAAGTGGCAAGTGCTGGCCGACACGCTGGCCTGCTCGGAGCGCCTGGTGGCTCTGCTCAGCAGGCTGGAGGTGGTTTGTAAGGCCAAAGCCTTCTGCTTGGAGGGCATCAAGCTGGCTGTGAAGCTACAAGCCATCCGGTGGTGAGTCACCCATGGAGGGAAGGGGGTCACACAGCCCAATTAGGGGGCCAAACTGTCTTGTGGCCACGGGGGATGTTGGTGTCTCCATCACTTAGTGGGGATTGGCTACTGGTAAGAGGGTTTGGCAGCTTCTTGGCTTGTCTCAGAACAAGCAGCTGCCTCTGGGGTGGTGTTATCCTGTGAGTTTTGGGTTTGCTGGATCTGAGGTGAGCTCTGTTCCTCCCCCCACTGGCCCTGGGGATGGAGGAATGGTTGTTCTTGGGGGGGAGGGGGTTGTTCTGAGGTTCTTCTCTCCCCTGTTAAGGTGTACCTCCTTCCTGGTGCTGAAGGCACAGCTGGAGCTGCAGCAGGGTGAGCTGGAGCTGAGCCACTTCGACCTCCAGAAAGCTCTTTTCCTCCTGGAATCTGACATGGGTGAGTCCCTGCTCCAGCCTCAGAGAGGAGAGGGCAGAGGTGAACCCCAGAGCTTTTGAAACAACCCCCCCTCCTTATGCTCTCAGAGTTCAAAGCTGGTGAGAAGCAGCATGGCCAGACCAAGATCCTCCCCAAGAAGGGCAAACTCAGAGGCAAGAAGCCCCAGGACCCCATCTCTGACCCCCCTGGGAAGGAGGAAGACTTCCTGAAGGGCCCCATGCTGGAACTGGTGCCCACAGCGAACAGGCTGGACAAGCCAGGAGCTCTCACAGCCTCCCCAGAGCTGAAACCCAGCAGGAAGAAGAAGCTGAGCTTCATCACCCACCCAGCATCTTGCCAGTGCTGCCTCTGCTCTGATGTGGTTCTCTCCTCCCTCTGCCTACGCTGGCTCCTCTCCTGTGCCCAGGCTGAGCTGGCAGCGGGCAGCAGGGCTGAGGGGCTGGGGCTGCTCCGCGCCGCGTTGCCGCGTTGCGCCGCCGTGGCCGCCCGCTTCGCCGCCGCGCTGCAGGGGACACTTCAGGGCTGCTCCTTCCACTGGCATCTCCCCACCTTGGAGCTGCTGGATGATTTGGTAGCCACAGGTTACTCTATGCTGGCCCTTCACAGCTCAGCCAGCCCCCAGATAACTGAGGAGCTGGAGAAGGGTCTGAGCTTCCTCGTGTCCTGCAGACCCCACCTACCCAACCTGGAGGTCTCCAGGGCCAACCTGCTCCTCACCAAAGCCATGGCCACTCTTTGCCACCTGGCTGCCAAGCAGGGCAGCTCTGTGGATGGTGTTTTTGCTGCCTCTTGGACCTTGCAGCTGGCTGCACCCCCTCCTGTGGAGCCTGAAAAAGTGGTTGCACCCCAAAGCCTCCTCAAGACAGACAAAGCTCAGCCCCAAAGGCGCAAGACCAGGGCAGCCACGACCCCCAAACCCAGAGGGAAGAAGAACCAGAGAGCCAAACTCCCTGCTGTGCTGAACCCAAATGATGTCTTCTCCCTGGGGGACTCTGACAGTGAGGTGCCCCCCATTGTCATCAGGCCAGCACCCTGCACCCCTCACCAAAAAAGCCGTGTCCCCACCAAGGGCCGTGCAGCCCCCGCTCCCAGGACCCCCTTCACCATCTTCAGTGAGCCCTCCCCACCCATCAGCAGACCCCAGCTCCTGAGGGCACCCAAAATCTCTGGGAGGGTCAAGTCACGCCTCAAGGTGAGTTGGGAAGGGAGGTGAGGGGTGTCCCAGTGTCACCACACCAGCCCCAACACCCCCCTTTCTGTGTGTGTCCCCCCCTGATTTTAGGTGACATTCAGTGATGACAGCGACTTGGAGGATCCCAAAGTGGAGCCGGTCCCTTCTGCCACCCACAGGACATCCTGCACCCAGAAGGTCCCACCCCAAAAACCTGTGGGGTCCCAGGAGAGCCCCCTGGGTGTCAGCACCCAGAACAGGGACGGCCGGACCCGGAGGGGACGTCTGGGTCCCCGTCGAATTGGGGATGGGAAGAGGGAGCGGGTGACCCGCAGGACTGGGGGGAAGAGAGGGGAGGAGGAGCCAGAGCTCCTGAGGGTCATTGAGGAAGAGGAGAAGGTGGAGGAAGAGCTGGAGATGAGCTTTGACATCCTGAGGGTCTCTGAGGAAGAGGAGGGAGCTGCAGGTGAGCTGGGATTTGGGGAGGGGGCAAAAGAGGGGGGGAAGGCTTTGCCTTCATCCCCACCTTGACCACCAGTCCTGGGTACAAGGTCCCTCTGTCCTTCCCCACAGGCAGGAGACAGCCCCAGCTCAGGCAGGAGGCTGCAGAGCATGAGGACACCCTGACAGTGCAGGGGACAGGCAGTGGGGACCCCCCCAAGGCAGAGGGGACCCCCTTTTCCACCCTGCCCATGGCTGGTGGTGAGTATGTGGCATGGTGGGGGTGCTGGGGGTGGGAAGCTCCAGCTGAGCTCTGGGTGTAGCTGCTGGCACCTCTCTGGATGAGGAGGGGCTGCTCCCCTGTGTCTTTTAGGGGAGAAGCTCAAAACTGGGGGGGTGCCAACGGCTGTGGAGACCTGACAGGCCTGATGTGGGTCTCTCCTGATGTTGGGAGGGGGCTGGAACCCCCTTTTTGCCCTCCTGGAGGGGGCTGGGGGTGCCCCTGGGTCTGGCATCTGTCCCTGGGTCTGTCTGGGGGAGGATGGAGCATGGCTCCATCAATCTTCCTGCCTTCTCCTTGACCCCCCCCCCCTTGCCTTCTCCTTGATGCCCCCCCCTTGCCTTCTCCTTGATGCCCCCTCCCCTTTGAACCCTCCCTGCTCCCTCCTGTATCTCTGCCACCCAGTCACCCCTCCTGCATCCCCATGGAAGCCCCAGGAGCTGGTGGTCTCCACTCCCTGCTCCCTCCCCCCCCATCCCCATGGAAGCCCCAGGAGCTGGTGGTCTCCACTCCCTCCTCCCCCCCCCCCACCTCCTGCATCCCCATGGAAGCCCCAGGAGCTGGTGGTCTCCACTCCCTCCTCCCACCCCTCCATCCCCATGGAAGCCCCAGGAGCTGGTGGTCTCCACTCCCTCCTCCCCCCACTCCTGGATCCCCATGGAAGCCCCAGGAGCTGGTGGTCTCCACTCCCTCCTCCCACTCCTCCATCCCCATGGAAGCCCCAGGAGCTGGTGGTCTCCACTCCCTGCTCCCCCCATCCCATCCCCATGGAAGCCCCAGGAGCTGGTGGTCTCCACTCCCTGCTCCCCCCCCCCCCCCCCACCTACTGCATCCCCATGGAAGCCCCAGGAGCTGGTGGTCTCCACTCCCTCCTCCCCCCCCCCCCACTTCCTGCATCCCCATGGAAGCCCCAGGAGCTGGTGGTCTCCACTCCCTGCTCCCCCCATCCTCCTGCATCCCCATGGAAGCCCCAGGAGCTGGTGGTCTCCACTCCCTGCTCCCCCCCACAACCTCCTGCATCCTCATGGAAGCCCCAGGAGCTGGTGGTCTCCACTCCCTGCTCCCTCCCCCTCCATCCCCATGGAAGCTCCAGGAGCTGGTGGTCTCCACTCCCTCCTCCCCCTCCTCCATCCCCATGGAAGCCCCAGGAGCTGGTGGTCTCCACTCCCTGCTCCCTCCCCCCCCATCCCCATGGAAGCCCCAGGAGCTGGTGGTCTCCACTCCCTCCTCCCCCTCCTCCATCCCCATGGAAGCCCCAGGAGCTGGTGGTCTCCACTCCCTCCTCCCCCTCCTCCATCCCCATGGAAGCCCCAGGAGCTGGTGGTCTCCACTCCCTCCTCCCCCTCCTCCATCCCCATGGAAGCCCCAGGAGCTGGTGGTCTCCACTCCCTCCTCCCCCTCCTCCATCCCCATGGAAGCTCCAGGAGCTGGTGGTCTCCACTCCCTCCTCCCACCCCTCCATCCCCATGGAAGCCCCAGGAGCTGGTGGTCTCCACTCCCTCCTCCCACTCCTCCATCCCCATGGAAGCCCCAGGAGCTGGTGGTCTCCACTCCCTGCTCCCCCCCCTCCATCCTCATGGAAGCCCCAGGAGCTGGTGGTCTCCACTCCCTGCTCCCACCCCTCCATCCCCATGGAAGCCCCAGGAGCTGGTGGTCTCCACTCCCTGCTCCCCCCCCTCCATCCCCATGGAAGCCCCAGGAGCTGGTGGTCTCCACTCCCTGCTCCCACCCCTCCATCCCCATGGAAGCCCCAGGAGCTGGTGGTCTCCACTCCCTCCTCCCACCCCTCCATCCCCATGGAAGCCCCAGGAGCTGGTGGTCTCCACTCCCTTCTGCCCCCCACACCTTCTGCATCCCCATGGAAGCTCCAGGAGCTGGTGGTCTCCACTCCCTTCTCCCCCCACCCCATCCCCATGGAAGCCCCAGGAGCTGGTGGTCTCCACTCCCTGCTCCCACCCCTCCATCCCCATGGAAGCCCCAGGAGCTGGTGGTCTCCACTCCCTGCTCCCTCCCCCTCCATCCCCATGGAAGCTCCAGGAGCTGGTGGTCTCCACTCCCTCCTCCCCCCACCCCATCCCCATGGAAGCCCCAGGAGCTGGTGGTCTCCACTCCCTGCTCTCACCCCTCCATCCCCATGGAAGCCCCAGGAGCTGGTGGTCTCCACTCCCTGCTCCCTCCTCCTCCATCCCCATGGAAGCCCCAGGAGCTGGTGGTCTCCACTCCCTCCTCCCACCCCTCCATCCCCATGGAAGCCCCAGGAGCTGGTGGTCTCCACTCCCTCCTCCCCCTCCTCCATCCCCATGGAAGCCCCAGGAGCTGATGGTCTCCACTCCCTGCTCCCCCTCCCCTCTCCTGCATCCCCATGGAAGCCCCAGGAGCTGGTGGTCTCCACTCCCTGCTCCCCCCCCTCCATCCTCATGGAAGCCCCAGGAGCTGGTGGTCTCCACTCCCTGCTCCCCCCACCCCATCCCCATGGAAGCCCCAGGAGCTGGTGGTCTCCACTCCCTGCTCCCCCCCCCCCCTCCTGCATCCCCATGGAAGCCTCAGGAGCTGGTGGTCTCCACTCCCTTCTCCCCCCCACACCTTCTGCATCCCCATGGAAGCCCCAGGAGCTGGTGGTCTCCACTCCCTGCTCCCCCCCCACCTCCTCCATCCCCATGGAAGCCCCAGGAACTGGTGGTCTCCACTCCCTCCTCCCCCCACTCCTGGATCCCCATGGAAGCCCCAGGAGCTGGTGGTCTCCACTCCCTCCTCCTCCCCCTCCATCCCCATGGAAGCCCCAGGAGCTGGTGGTCTCCACTCCCTCCTCCTCCCCCTCCATCCTCATGGAAGCTCCAGGAGCTGGTGGTCTCCACTCCCTCCTCCCCCCATCCCATCCCTATGGAAGCCCCAGGAGCTGGTGGTCTCCACTCCCTGCTCCCCCCATCCCATCCTCATGGAAGCCCCAGGAGCTGGTGGTCTCCACTCCCTCCTCCCACCCCTCCATCCCCATGGAAGCCCCAGGAGCTGGTGGTCTCCACTCCCTGCTCCCCCCACCCCATCCCCATGGAAGCCCCAGGAGCTGGTGGTCTCCACTCCCTGCTCCCTCCCCCTCCATCCCCATGGAAGCCCCAGGAGCTGGTGGTCTCCACTCCCTGCTCCCCCCATCCCATCCCCATGGAAGCCCCAGGAGCTGGTGGTCTCCACTCCCTGCTCCCCCCCCCCCACCTCCTGCATCCCCATGGAAGCCTCAGAAGCTGGTGGTCTTCACTCCCTCCTCCCCCTCCTCCATCCCCATGGAAGCCCCAGGAGCTGGTGGTCTCCACTCCCTTCTCCCCCCCACACCTCCTGCATCCCCATGGAAGCCCCAGGAGCTGGTGGTCTCCACTCCCTCCTCCCCCTCCTCCATCCCCATGGAAGCTCCAGGAGCTGGTGGTCTCCACTCCGTCCTCCTCCCCCTCCATCCCCATGGAAGCCCCAGGAGCTGGTGGTCTCCACTCCCTTCTCCCCCCCACACCTCCTGCATCCCCATGGAAGCCCCAGGAGCTGGTGGTCTCCACTCCCTGCTCCTCCCCCTCCATCCCCATGGAAGCTCCAGGAGCTGGTGGTCTCCACTCCCTTCTCCCCCCTCTGAGGTTCTACTTCATCCCTTCCAGATGTTTCTCCTCTGGCCCCAGTCCTGGAGCTGCTGAAGGCTGCTTTCAACTGCATCAGCCACTGTCCTCCTGCTGCTCTCTACAGCCAGCTCTGCCAGCTCCTGGCCCTGGCCACGGGCAACCAGGACCCCCTCTCCACTGCCTACCTCCTCTCCGAGTCCGTCTCCATCACCACCCGCCACCAGCTGCTCAGTGTCCTCCACAGGAAGATCCAGTGAGTCTCCTTGCTCTCCTTCCCACCCTGGAGCATCATGGAGAAGGAAAGGGCTCACCCAGCACCCCCACACCCCCCAATCTGAGCTCATTTTTTGGGGTGGGGGGTGTTCTTCTCCTTTTCCCCAGCAAAGAGAAGAAGTCCTCAGGTGATGTGGCCCAGCAGCTCCGTGGGCTCTCCTTGCAGGATGGTGCTTCCCAACGCTGCCAACACCTCCAGGAGCTCCAGGAGCTTTTCACCTTCAGCTCCTCAGGGCTGGGGGCTGGGGAGAGGGACAACTTCCACACCCAAATCCAGCAGATCCCCAGGGGTAAGAGCTGGGGGCCTCCCAGGGGGGGAATTGCTGGGGGTCCCCAGGGGGGGAAGAGCCCAGGGGGAAGAGCTGGGGGGTCCCCATGTGGAAGAGGTGGGAGCCCCCAGGGGGGGAAGAGATGGAGGTTCCCTGGTGGGGAAGAGCTGGGGGTCCCCCAGGGGGAATTGGGGGTTCCCAGGGGGGTAAGAGCTGGGGGTCCCCCAGGGGGAATTGGGGGTTCCCTGGTGGGGAAGAGCTGGGGGTCCCCCGGGGGGAATTGGGGGTCTCCAAGGGGTAAGAGCTGGGAGCCCCTGGTGGGAAGAGCTGGGGAGTCCCCAGGGGGAAGAGCTGGGAGCCCCCGGGGGGAAGAGCCCGGGGGGGGAGCTGGGGGTCCCCGGGGGGGGAAGAGCTGGGGGTCCCCAGGGGGGGGAAGAGCTGGGGGTCCCCAGGGGGGGGAGGAGCTGGGAGCCCCTGGTGGGAATAGCTGGGGGTCCCCGGGGGGGGAATAGCTGGGGGTCCCAGGGGGGTGAAATAGCTGGGGGTCCCCAGGGGGGGGAAATAGCTGGGGGTCCCCAGGGGGGGGAAATAGCTGGGGGTCCCCAGGGGGGGGAAATAGCTGGGGGTCCCCAGGGGGGGGAAATAGCTGGGGGTCCCCAGGGGGGGGAAATAGCTGGGGGTCCCCAGGGGGGGAAGAGCTGGGGGTCCCCAGGGGGGGGAAGAGCTGGGGGTCCCCAGGGGGGGGAAGAGCTGGGTGCCCCCCAGGGGGGGGAAGAGCTGGGTGCCCCCCAGGGGGAGGAGCTGGGAACCCCTGGTGGGAAGAGCTGGGGGTCCCCAGGGGGGGAAGAGCTGAGAGCCCCTGGTGGTAAGAACTGGGGGTCCTCAGGGGGAAGAACTGGGAGACCCCGGGGGGAAGAGCCCGGGGGGGAAGAGCTGGGGGTCCCCAGGGGGTGAAGAGCTGGGAGCCCCTGGTGGGAAGAACTGGGGGGAAGAGCCCATGGGGAAGAGCTGGGGGTCCCCATGGGGAAGAGCTGGGGGTCCCCATGGGGAGGAGTTTGGAGCCCCTGGTAGGAAGAGCTGGGAATCCCCTGGGTGGGACGAGCTGGGAGGAGACCCCATGGGGGACGAGCTGGGAATCCCCAGGACTGGGACAGCTCCTGGCCTGGGAATGCTGGCTGGTGGCCCCCCCAGAGCTCTGAGGGTGAGGTGTGGGGTGTGTTTGCAGGGCTGGCTGTGTGTGTGCTGACCCTCTCCACTGCCCAGCCCCCTCCCACGGGGGACACGCTGCTGCTGACCCGGCTGGAGAGGGACACTGCTCCCCTCACCATCCGCATCCCCTCCACGCTCACCAAGGTGAGGAGGGGGAAAAACCTGGAAAACCAGCAACCCAGCTGCCTCCAGAGCTCAGATCCCAGCTCCTTCCTCTTCCTCCTTCCTCCCAGGCCTCTCTCAGCTCGGTGCTGGGTGAGTTTGATGCCATCCAGAAGGAGCAGAAGGAAGCCAACAGCTGCACAGACAAACAGGACTGGTGGCTGCGCCGCTCCGACCTGGACCGCAGGATGAAGGTGAGGTGGTGTTGTGGGGGGGGGAAAAACACCCTGTACCCCCCCAAAAATTAAGGGGGATACATTTAGACTCCCTGACCTCTTGCAGAACCTCATTGAGACCCTGGAGACACAGGTGTTGGGGTGCTGGCGCTGCACCCTGAGCCCCCCCAGCGCTGACCCGGCTCTGGCTCAGGAGGCGGCTGAGCTGCACTCCCAGCTGCGCCGCTGCGGCTGGAGGGACCCCCAGCCCACCCTGCTCAGGGTATGTGGGGTGATGGGGGGATGTTTGGGTGCTGAGCCCCCTCCTCAAGTCACACAGGGTGAGGGAAGGGGGTTTTTTTGGGTGCTGAGCCCCAGTTCGAGGTACGTGGGGTGATGGGGTGAGGGGGTGTTTGGGTGCTGAACCCTCCTCAAGGTACATGGGGTGATGGGGGGTTTTGGGGTGCTGAGCCCCCTCCTCAAGGTATGTGGGGTGAGGGAAGGGTTTTTTTTTGGGGTGCTGAGCCCCTCAAGGTACATGGGGTGATGGGGGGGTTTTGGGGTGCTGAACCCTCCTCAAGGTACATGGGGTGATGGGGGGTTTTGGGGTGCTGAGCCCCCTCCTCAAGGTATATGGGGTGAGGGAAGGGTTTTTTTTTGGGGTGCTGAGCCCCTCAAGGTACATGGGGTGATGGGGGGGGTTTGGGGTGCTGAGCCCCTCCTCAAGGTACATGGGGGGATCTTTGGGTGCTGAGCCCCTGCTCAAGGTACATGGGGGGATCTTTGGGTGCTGAGCCCCTCCTCAAGGTATGTGGGGTGATGGGGGGGGTTTGGGGTGCTGAGCCCCTCCTCAAGGTACATGGGGGGGGATTTTTGGGTGCTGAGCCCCTGCTTGAGGTACATGGGGTGATGGGGGGTTTTGGGGTGCTGAGCCCCTCAAGGTACATGGGGTGATGGGGGGGGGGGGGGATGTTTGGGTGCTGAGCCCCCTCCTCAAGTCACACAGGGTGAGGGAAGGGGGTTTTTTGGGTGCTGAGCCCCTGCTTGAGGTATGTGGGGTGATGGGGTGTTTGGGTGCTGAACCCTCCTCAAGGTACGGGGGGGGGATTTTTGGGTGCTGAGCCCCTGCTCAAGGTATGTGGGCTGATGGGGGGAGTTTTGGGGTGCTGAGCCCTTCCTCAAGGTACATGGGGGGGTGATGGGGGGGGGGGGGATCTTTGGGTGCTGAGCCCCTCCTCAAGGTACGTGGGGTGATGGGGGGGGGGGGGGTTGGGGTGCTGAGCCCCTCCTCAAGGTACGTGGGGTGATGGGGGGGGGGGGGTTGGGGTGCTGAGCCCCTCCTCAAGGTACATGGGGTGATGGGGGGGGTTTTGGGGTGCTGAGCCCCTCCTCAAGGTATATGGGGTGATGGGGGGGGTCTTGGGGTGCTGAGCCCTTCCTCAAGGTACATGGTGGGGGTTTTGGGGTGCTGAGCCCCTCCTCAAGGTATGTGGGGTGATGGGGGAAGTTTTGGGGTGCTGAGCCCCTCCTCAAGGTACGTGGGGTGATGGGAGGGTTTTGGGATGCTGAGCCCCTCCTCAAGGTACATGGGGTGGTGGTGGGGGGTTTGGGGTGCTGAGCCCCTGCTCAAGGTACATGGGGTGATGAGGGGGTTTTGGGGTGCTGAGCCCCTGTTCAAGGTACATGGGGTGATGGGGGGGTTTTGGGGTGCTGAACCCTCCTCAAGGTACATTGGGGGATCTTTGGGTGCTGAGACCCTCCTCAAGGTACATAGGGGTTTTTGGGGTGCTGAGCCCCTTCTCAAGGTATGTGGGGTGATGGGGGGGCTCTTGGGGTGCTGAGCCCCTGCTCAAGGTACATGGGAGGGTTTTTGGGGTGCTGAGCCCCTCCTCAAGGTACATGGGGTGATGGGGGGGGGTTTGGGGTGCTGAGCCCCTCCTCAAGGTACATGGGGTGATGGGGTGGATCTTGGGGTGCTGAGCCCTTCCTCAAGGTACATGGTGGGGGTTTTGGGGTGCTGAGCCCCTCCTCAAGGTATGTGGGGTGATGAGGGGGTTCTTGGGGTGCTGAGCCCCTGCTCAAGGTACATAGGAGGGTTTTTGGGGTGCTGAGCCCCTCCTCAAGGTATGTGGGGTGATGAGGGGGTTCTTGGGGTGCTGAGCCCCTGCTCAAGGTACATAGGAGGGTTTTTGGGGTGCTGAGCCCCTCTTCAAGGTATGTGGGGTAATGGGGCGGGGGTTGGGGCGCTGAGCCCCTCCTCAAGGTACATGGGGTGATGGGGGGGGTTTGGGGTGCTGAGCCCCTGCACAAGGTACGTGGGGTGGGCGGGTGGGTGTTTTAGGGTGCTGAGCCCCCTCCTCACCCCCTTCCTTCTCCCCCCAGGTGGTGCTGAGCTCCGCTGCCCCCCTGCCCCCCCAGGATCTGGCCTCTCTGGCCTTCGGCCTCTGCCCCTCGCAGCCCCGCGCCGCTCAGCTCCTCTTGCAGGCAGCTGTGGACAAGAGGAGCTCCTGCCCCAAGCAGAGCTCTGGCTCCCTCATCCTAGTGTTGGATAAGGTCAGAACCCCCCCCAAATCTTATCCCCACACCTTCTGGCTCTGCTGCTTTCCCCCTTCACCCCTTCTTCCTCCTCCTCTTCCTCCCAGCACCTCCAGAAGCTGCCCTGGGAGAGCATGGAGTGCCTGAAGGACGTGCCAGTCACCAGGCTGCCATCCCTCCGCTTCCTCCTCAGTTACTCCCTGGAGGTGAGTTGGATGGGGAGGATGGGAGTGTGGGTACACCCCAAAAATCCCTCCCTGGCACCCACAGCTCTGTTCCAACCCCCTTTCCAGCATCAAGAAGGCTCTGTGCTGAGCAGGGGGGTGAACCCCAGCAGCACCTTCTACGTCCTCAACCCCCACAACAACCTCCTGGGCACTGAGGAGCGATTTCGGGGCTGGTTTGAGAGGTGGGTGTGGATTTTGGGGGAGCAGAAGGGGGATTTTAACATCTTTATCCATGACATGGGTGATGGAATTGAGTGCACCCTCAGCAAGTTTGGGGATGACACCCAGCTGAGTGGTGTGGGTGACATAACAGAAGGACAGGAGCCATCCAGAGGGATCCTGACAGGCTGGAATGGTGGGACTGGGGGCACCTCAGGAGGTTCAACACTGCCAAGTGTGAACACTTGGGCTGGAGGAATCCCAGACATGGATACAGGCTGGGAGAAGAGCTCCTGGGGAGCAGCCCTGAGGAGAAGGACCTGGGTGAGGAACTCCCCATGAGCAGCAGTGGCTGCTGCAGCTCAGAGGGATGGGATCCTGGGCTCCATCAGCAGAGGGGTGGCAGCAGGGACAGGGAGGGGATTGTCCCTCTCTGCTCTGTCCTCATCTGTGTCCAGAGCTGGGGGACCCAGTACAGTGTGGGGCTGGTGGAGAGGGGTCAGAGGAGGGATATGAGGGTGATTAGGGGGGCTGGAGCAGCTCCCCTCTGGAGAGAGGCTGAGGGAGCTGGGCTGGGTCAGCCTGGAGAAGAGAAGGCTGTGGGGGGACCTCACTGCAGCCCCCCAGTCCCTGAAGGGACCCCAGGAACAGGAGGGGAAAGGGCTTGTTAAAGGGCAGAGACTGGCAGGACAAGGGGCTGGGGTGAAGCTGGAGGAGGGAAGGGGGAGAGGAGAGACTGGGGGGAAGTTCTGTGCAGAGAGAGTGGTGAGGGGCTGGAAGGGGCTGCCCAGAGAGGGGGTGGGTGCCCCATCCATCCCTGGGGGTGTCCAAGGCCAGGTTGGCTGGGGCCCTGGGCAACCTTGTGTAGCTCCAGGCCTGGAGGTTGGTGTCCCTGCCTGTGGCAGGGGGTTGGAGCTCTGTGACCCTCGGGGTCCCTCCCAACCCAGCCCATTCTATGATCCTATGATTTTTGGGGGGAGGGAAGGTGTAGGGGAGGGGGGGGTCTTACTCACCACCTTGTCCCCCAGTGAACCTGGCTGGAGGGGGGTGACAGGAACCATCCCCAGCCCGGAGCAGATGCAGGCAGCGCTCCTGGAGCACGACCTCTACATGTGAGTGGCACCCTGAGCTCAGGGGGGTTCTCAGTGAGTCTGGGGGGGGTGGGGGGTGTTCTGAAGGTCCCTAAAACTCCCCTTAAACTGGGGGTACCTTCCTAGCTACGCAGGGCACGGAGCAGGGGCCCGTTTCCTGGATGGCCAGAGCATCTCCAGGCTGCGGTGCCGCGCCGTCGCCCTGCTCTTCGGCTGCAGCAGCGCCGCCCTCGCCCTCCGAGGCAGCCTGGAAGCTTCTGGAATCATCCTCAAGTACATCATGGCAGGCTGGTGAGTTAGGGGAAGGGGTTTAAAAGGGTTAAAGGGATGTTTTAACTCTAAAACCCCCTTTTTTCCCTTCCTTTCCAGCCCCTTTGTGCTGGGGAACCTGTGGGACGTGACGGATCGCGACCTGGACCGCTACGCGCAGGCGCTGCTGGGGGGCTGGCTCAAGGGGGGGTCAGGTGCCCCCTCCTTTCCTATGTTACCCAAGCCAGAGGAGCCCCCAGACTCAAATATCTGATTGGGGCAGCCCCTGTGGTCTATGGGCTGCCTGTGTGTCCTGCAGTGAGGGGAGGGGGGGGGGGCTCGGGGGGGTCTGATGCTCAGAGTGATTTTAGTCGGTGACAATAAAGCTGCTGCCTTGAAACAGTCTGCCCCCCCTTGTGTCCTCTGTGCCCCCCCAGCCCCTGCTCCCCCTCTGTCCCCACCCCAGCCCCTGCTCCCCCTCTTTCCCCCCCTCCAGCCCCTGCTCCCCCTCTTTCCCTCCCCAGCCCCTGCTCCCCCCTCTTTCCACCCCAGCCCCTGCTCCCCCCCTCCAGCCCCTGCTCCCCCTCTTCCCCCCTCCAGCCCCTGCTCCCCCTCTTCCCCCCCCAGCCCCTGCTCCCCTCTTCCCCCCCAGCCTCTCCCCTTCCCCCAGCCCTCTCCTCTCTCCCTTCCCCCCCAGCCCTCTCCCTCTCTCCCTTCCCCCCCAGCCTTCCCCCTCTCTCTTCCCCCCAGCCTCTCCCCCTCTCCCTTCCCCCCAGCCTTCTCCCCTCTCCCTCTCTCCCTTCCCCCCCCAACCTCTCCCCTCTCCCCCCCCAGCCCCTGCTCCCCCTCTCCCCCCCAGCCCCTGCTCCCTCTCCCCCCCCAGCCCCTGCTCCCCCTCTCCCCCCCAGCCCCTGCTCCCCTCTCCCCCCCAGCCCCTGCTCCCCCTCTCCCCCCCCAGCCTCTCCCTCTCTCCCTTCCCCCCAGCCTCTCCCTCTCCCCCTTCCCCCCCCCCAGCTGCCCCCCAGCCTCTGGTTCCCTCAAGTCCCCCCATCCGCCAGGGGGCGCCGCGGGGCGGAGCAGCGAGCGGCGCGGGCGGGGCCGGAGCGGCGCGGCGGGGCCCAAGATGGCGCAGCCGGTGAACGTGGGGGAACTGACGCTGCCGCAGCTGGAGCTGCTCAAGGGGCAGCTCGACCAGGTGCCGCCGGCACGGGGGGGGCTGCTGGGGCCCGGGGGGGGGCTGCCGGGGGCCGGGGGGGGCTGCTGGGGCCGGGCCTGCCCGCCCGGGGCTGTGTGGGGCCTGACAGGGCCGGGGGGGGGGGGAACTGGGCCTGACTGGGGTGGGGAGGGGAGGGACTGGGTCATACTGGGATGGGGAGGGGCTGGAGGGGATATACTGGTTTGGACTGGGATGGGGAGGGGCTGGGGGGGATATACTGGTTTGGACTGGGATGGGAAGGGGCTGGGGGCTTCTACTGGGTCATACTGGGATGGGGAGGGGCTGTAACTGGGCCTGACTGGGATGGGGAGGGGCTGAGGGGGGTAACTGGGCCTGACTGGGATGGGAAGGGGCTGGGGTGGAGGGACTGGGTCATACTGGGATGGGAAGGGGCTGGAGGGGGGACTGGGCCTGACTGGGATGGGGAGGGGCTGAGGGGGGGTAACTGGGCCTGACTGGGATGGGGAGGGGCTGGAGGGGGGGCAACTGGGCCTGACTGGGATGGGGAGGGGCTGGGGGGGAGGGACTGGGTCATACTGGGATGGGGAGGATGTACTGGGCCTGACTGGGATGGGAAGGGGCTGGAGACTTGTACTGGGCCTGACTGGGATGTGGAGGGGCTGGGGGGGAGGGACTGGGTCATACTGGGATGGGGAGGGGCTGGAGGGGAGGGACTGGGTTATACTGGGATGGGAAGGGGGATTTACTGGTTTGGACTGGGATGGGGAGGGGCTGGGGGGATGTACTGGTTTGGACTGGGATGGAAAGGGACTGGGGGCTTGTACTGGGTCATACTGGGATGGGGAGGATGTACTGGGCCTGACTGGGATTGGGAGGAACTGAAGGGGAGGGACTGGGTCATACTGGGATGGGAAGGGGCTGGAGGGGGGGTAACTGGGCCTGACTGGGCTGGGGAGGGACTGGGGGGATGTACTGGTTCAGACTGGGGCTGTGCTGGTTCAGACTGGGGGGGTGTACTGGTTCAGACCGGGGGGATGTACTGGTTCAGACTGGGGCTGTGCTGATTCAGACTGGGGCTGTGCTGGGTCAGACTGGGTGGGTGTGGGGGCAGCCGGGCTGTGGGGCTGCGACCCCCCCACCCCTGGGGCTGCCCCGTCCTCATGTCCCCCCATCCCCCCGTGTCCCCCCCATGTGTCCCCCTGTCCCCCTCCCCATGGGTCCCCCTGTCCCCCCTGTCCCCATGTCCATCCCCCATATGTCCCCCCCCCCCCCATGTGTGTCCCCCTGTCCCTCCCTCCCCATGTCCCCCCCTGTCCCCCCATCCCCATGTCCATCCCCCCCATGTCCCCCCCTCCCCATGTGTCCCCTGTCCCCATGTCCCCCCTCCCCATGTCCCCCTGTCTCCCCTGTCCCCGTGTTCCTCCATCCCCCTGTCCCCCTGTCCCTGTCCCCCCATCTGCCCCCGCCCCGTGTGTCCCTCCCTGTCCCCATGTCCCCCCGTCTCCCCTGTCCCCCTGTGTCCCCCATGTGTGTCCCCCCATCCCCCTGTGTCCCCCCATCCCCCATCCCCCTCTGACCCCCCATCCCCCTGTCCCTGTCCCCCCACCTGCCCCTGTCCCCGTGTCCCTGTGTCCCCGCTGTCCCCGTGTGTCCCCCTGT